>NW_015659388.1:138687-139370 GCF_001515625.1 Sinocyclocheilus rhinocerous
GAGCATAACATAGCAGTTAGCAGATCAATGAATGAGAGGGCAGCATTACCAGAGTTGCCCATATACCGCACCATGTTACAGCACAGTAGGGCTATTGCAAACAGAAACAATGCTGTACTACATAGATGTTTCCTGTCGGCTCGATTTTTTAATGGACTTTGCTGTTCCGATCATAGACTGTATGGTTCCGATTAGCATGAACGGTATATGAGTGGAGCGCTCACGTGGGCATTGAGCGAATGAGCGGAGCGCACATGCATAGAGCGGGATATTACTCAGATCGTCACACCACATGAAAGTTAAACCTGAGCGGTGAACTAATTTTCGGCAGCCGGAATTTCAGTGCATCTCTAATTATTGGCAACATCAGAAATGGATATTATATAATAGATGCTTTTTTGAACATTTTAGCAATTAAAAAAATATATATATTAAAGGGTTTGTTCACCCAAAAATAAAAATTAGCTTGTGTTTTACTCATCCTTGAGGCATCCTAGGTGTATGACTTTATTCTTTCAGACGAATCCAGTCAGAGTTATATAAAAAATTGTCCTGGCTATTCCAAGCTCTATCATTGCAGTCAGTGGGTGTTGCAGTTGAACAGTCCACAAGTCATCAAATAAAGCGCGCGCATCCATAATAAAACGTGCCGCAGATGGCTCCGGGGGATGAATAAAGGCCCC
>NW_015659388.1:139791-154925 GCF_001515625.1 Sinocyclocheilus rhinocerous
CCTTGTGTGTGTAAGATAAATATCCATATTTCAAACGTAATAAACTCATTTCTCTCACTTCCGGTATCTGTCATATGCGGAAGCCGTTCCAGCGGATGACGTAGTACATCGGCATTGCGTGATTAGTGACGAATGCTGAGAGAGAACAAAACAAAACGCAGGTCACGAATTAAGTACAAACCGAGGATTTGCAAAGAAAAATGTCGGAGGATTTCGATATAAACCAAGAGGAGACTGGTTTTCCTTTGCTAAAGTAAGGAAACTTTGCTTCCTTTGCTCCTATAAACAAACTCGCGAGACTAGCATATCTCAGAGGCACGGGCACTGCGCATGTGTGCTGCGTCATCCGCCGGAACGGCTTCCGCGTATGACAGATACCGGAAGTGAGAGAAAAGTGTTTATTAAGTTTGAAATATGGATATTTTTCTTACAAAAACGCATGCATTTACTACAGGAGGACTTTATTCACCCCTCGGAGCTGTGTGAGGCACGTTTTATTATGAATGTGTGCGCTTTATTTGACGACTTGTGGACTGTTCAACTGCAACACCCGCTGACTGCAATGATAGAGCTTAGAAGTGCCATCGATTATATTGTTTCTATAAAATTTTAGACAATTTTTGGTTTTATAATTACTTGTTACCATTGTTTGATATTTGTGACAACAAAGGATTAAGACAAAAGTAGGGCATTGTATGTTTGTGGTGAAGGAATGTGTTGCCCCAGTGTCGCGTATGGTCTCGTACCCATGCTTCATCTCCAAGATACAGAGAAATCCGTCTGAAAGAACATCGAAAGATGCGTAAAAAGTTAAACTCTGAGTCTCCTTCGACTCTCTTTGATACGTTTTAGACACACTTGACTGTGTCAAATCCCTCACTGACCTGTGAGAATGACACAACACTCGTAAAAGCTTCTGCTTTTCAGTTAAGCATAATTATTGCCTATTTAAAACACTTAACATGCATCATAAAATTAGACTTACCTTTGTTCCAATGACAAGTGGCAAAGGAAGGAGAAGAAACGGGGTACAAAAGAGAATCAGTCCATTTTTCATCCACCATACATATTTCAGTATATGTGAAACCATCATTTTCGGCTTATGATAACTTCACAAAGAAAAGTCCAAAACGGGGGGAAACTGCGCAAAACTTGTATGTTCTGATCTGTAGACAGTGCATGGGTTCGCGCTCTGTCACTATCTTTCTCTCTCTCACTACACACTCACTCGCACTCAGCGCTGCACACATTGGAGTGCATAATTAAGCGCGTGCAAGATTTGTACCTTGCCGTTTTCAATTATTAAATATTAACCTGTGAATTTCATCACCAAAGATTTGTCAGCATACTTGTCACTTTAATGTATTTGCTTTTTGGAAATGCAGTCACATATGTCGATCTAGGTTTTTTCATAATAGGCCACTGACAAACAATTTATAGAGCAGTCCAATCGTCTTGGATTGTCCAAATTACTCATTTAAAAATATATTAGTCTACATTTATATACAGGATGTAAATGATTCAATGACTTTCATGAGGGTCAAAGTTTTAAAGGGGTCATATGATGTGATTTCAAGTTTTCCTTTCTCTTTGGAGTGTTACAAGCTGTTCGTGAATGGATAAGATCCCTAAAGTTGCAAAGACTAAAGTCTCAAACCCAAAGAGATATATTTTTTAAAAGTTAAGACTGGTCCACGCCCTCCTAAAATGCCTCGTTTATTCAAAAATACTTATTAACCCTTAAGATATTTAGAGACCTCATTTATCCTCTAGTCCAAGGATTTCCAGCTTTTACAGACCCATGGACCCTCAGTTAGACTCACAGTCAACCCAGAGACCTCGATATACATTACTTGATTCTTGATAACACTTCATAATAACTTTTGTTAAGAACATGAACATTAACAGAAATGTCAAGAAAAGTTCTCACAAAGTTCTTCAAAAACAAGGGACCAGCACAGCCTGAAGGAACTAAGGTGAGATTGGATGGGGAAGAGCTAGGAGAAGACAAGAATGAGCTCTTGTCTGAGTAGCTGAATGGCAGAGAGATAAACAGTGGGTACACACTGCAGCCTTTGCTGAAACTCTACACAGAACCAGCAGGGAGCCAGACTCACAGACCTGCTGAGAGACTAACAAAAGTTCTCTGTGTGAGGGTGAGGATGAGGTTTCCTTAAATCATCACTAATTTGTGGGAAATCCTGATGAACCCATGGTTTTGTGTTGCAGGTGAACTTTTTGCTGCTGCTATAGGCTGTAAAAACAATAAAAAAAATAGAGAATAATCAATAACCAGATTGAATACAACAGTCATAAAGGGATTATTTATTTATGATGAAACCAAATTGGGTATTTAAAAAAAACAAAACAAAAAAAAAACTGAAGTGATTAAACTTGACTTTGGACAGCTTTGATTTATTTCCCAATGGTCACAAATGCACACAAGGAAAAACGAGGACATCTTCATGTTTTATAGTTTTACGGCATGAAATTGTGAAACATTAAACAGACAATCCCAAAACAATACAAAGTACAATGTAATGTCAAAAAAAGAACACTAATCCGAGTCTCTTTTGGGTTAGTGTTGCACATGTTTTTTGATCATTTGCAGAGTTTGTTTGCTCATTCTTCTTGTCAGAATTTGTTCAGCTGCTCTGTACCTGGAATTTTCAAAATAATAAAAAAAAAGTTTCTAGTATATAATATAAAATGTATTTGTAACACTTTACAATACACTCTAAACAAAAATGGTGTTAAAAGTGGTTAATTGGCTTGTAATCACAAGGGAACCAGTTTAAGTGCTATATAGCACCTGTCTTTATACAGAACCTTTATCAAATGGTGCTATGTAGAACCATAAGAGGAACCCCATTCTCCTCCTTAAATTTTAGATATGTTACTCCACTCTCATATATTTGCTATGAATGGGAATTTACTATGAATGGAGGGTTTCATTTGTTAACAGTTAGGTAATGTTAGTTAATACATAATGTAACAAATTATTGCTCATTATTAAAATGTTAAGCATTAACTAAAGCTGACTAATGGGACCTTAAATGTTATCAATAAATGTTATCAATATATTTACAATATATTTTTAGTAGTTGCATAAACTGATGAAATGTATATCTTGCAAATTAAGTATCTTTGGATAAAATCATCTGTCAAATACATAAATGTAAGATGTAAAATATTTTGTATCAACATTGTGTCAGCATCTTGTATCAACTGCAGCAAAAGAAACAAAAGAAAAAAAAGTAAAGTAAAGTTTAAAAAGGAAATAGTTGTTTACAATTCGGAGCTAAGAAAGTGTATTTTATTAAACTAGAAGAGGAGTCTAGAATTTCAAGGTTTTACACATATAGCCTATATGTTACAGACAAATAGACTTTTGGAGCAGGATGAGAACACCTGGTGAACACCAGCATTTCTTAGAATGCTTTTACCTGTTGAATTCCTTTGAGTGGCATCACAATTATTTGACTTGTACAGACTACTGTTCCAATTCTTGTATGTGTAACTGATTATGGTGATAAGATGGTAGACACGAATACCATGATTCTCACTCGATGTAATATTGCAAGCCAATCCACAGTATAACTTGTGTACAAGCATGTATGTACCTTAAAAGACCCGTATGCAGACCGGGGCAGTCTGCCTTCTGGACACGTGCTCCCACGTCTTCACACATCTATTTATTTAGCTGTGGCTCCCCCTAGAGTCAAACATAGAGAATAACCTTTTTCAATGACACATACTCTCTAAACTTTAAAGCATCTAGCCAAAATCACGCAGCTATTGAGCATTACTGCTATTGGTGATATTGGGCATTAGTTCCACTATTGTTGTTTGGTGGGCTTTGAAAGTGACCTGTTTTTGACAACAATGTTCATTTCACATCAAATATCATAACAAAAATCATAAGAGAGACTAGCCAAGGATATTCTCTTATTTAGTTAGGTAAAGTATAATATTAGGCCTATATGTTTTAAATTGTAATATATTTGTGAAAATCTCATATTAGATCATAAATTGATAATTGCAATTCTTTATATAACTACTAAAAGTTAAGAATAATTTATTAACCATGACTGACTTTTTTTGTAGGTTGAGGCCTCGTTTTGAATTAGTACGATGGGCATTGAGTCTAAAGGGAGGGAGTAAGGATTCAAGGTTTTGCGTAGGTGGAGAGCTGGAACAGTACAGGGTACACTGGACAAATAAAGTCCATTTAAGGCTTTTGAAACTACTTTCAAACATGATATATTCTAGTAGTACAATTGTTATAGCAGGATATAATAACATCCTAGAAACTTGGCAATAAATGGTTTGTCTCTTCACAGTATTAGATATGCATAATTACACCAAAGCTCATCAAAGTTAGATAGTCAGAGAGTCTATTTATATAATTTTGATAATTAAATAATTTTTGTGTATTAGTTTATTGTTAATGGTCAGGGTATGTACAGGTAATTCAGTGCAATACCTAATTTTGTTTGTTAATTATTTTTCATGTAAATGAAAATATTATTAATTTTAATATTGTTTATGTCATTGGAACAACAAACAACTTAATTATTGTTTGTACTTTTTCACATTTATTAAAGTTTTGGATAACCTAAATAATATCTGTTTTGGTGGTGATCCATTGGGCATCTTGACCCTGGATCACATATATTAATATTTACATTTAAAACTAAATGGTGACACAAGTCAGTGGATGATGAAACATTAACCAACAGCACAGTGTCTGAGAGCATTCTACTCTAGTCATCTGTTCTGGATCTACATCATTCACTCACCCTGTATTTATCACCTCTTTATTGTCAAAATTTTGGTTAGGTAAGTTTATCTGTTTTTATCTTTGTCTCTTCTGTATCTGTTGCATTTCTAGGCTGGGACAGTCAACAGCCATGGGAAGTGTGAGGGGGGATTTTTTTTTTTTTTTGCATAACACATTTTATGAATTTTTTTTTTCTTTTAGAATTGACAAAAAAGTGTCAAGATTTAAAAACTTTAACATTTAAATTGTAGTAGTATGATTTTTTTGTGCTGTATTTCTGAAAACACATTTTTGTATTTTATGAAGATATTTATAGTCTATATCTAAGACAACTGACAGAATGAAAGAAACATTGACACTTTAGTTCTGAATTTTGCAAGCAAAATGAAAATAGTATCTTATATTTTAATATTATATAGATGTATATATGTGCTATTGGGTTGTCTCTGAGGAACTTTTATGGGCTGTCAAAAAGTATAAATCATAAAAAAATATATAAAAACATAGTCTGCCATAAGAAACACTCTAAACATTACACTAGTAGCAAATGTTGGCATCAAAAACAAAAGCAGCAAAATAAACCATCAAATAATAACAATGCGATCACATAATTTATTCACGTCGCTATACATGATGAAAACCTAAATGTCAACTTTGTACAGTTAATCTGTAAATATACAAGAAATTACTGGAATGCAGAATCATATGCACAATGCAGAATGTTGTTATGTCAAAATAAATAAATAAATAAATAAATAAATCATGGTATATAGTTGTATCACTTAATTGTGTAAATGTTAAATTTTGTAACACTTTGCAATAAATTTTGATTTGTTAATATTAGTTAACATTAACTAATGAGCAATAATTAACTAATAACAATAACAACATGTATTAGTGTTAATTTTAATATTTACTAATACATTTAAAAATAATTAAAATGTGTATGTGTTAGCATTAGTTAATGCACAATGAACTAACATGCATTATATACTAACACTGACAAAGATTATTAAATGTTAAAAGACAAAAATAATAAATAATAATAAAGTAATAATAAACTAAAAACTACTAATATATGTAAATATACATATATTACATTTAGTTAATGTTTATCCATATAGTTAATACATTAACTAATGGTAACAAATAAGACCTTATTCTAAAATGTTACCAAACCTTTTTACAGTAATTTGTGGGTTACTTTAAATTGTAGGGGATGAGATCTTTACCTTTGTACACATTTGGCTATCCCTCAATACCTTGTGAAAAGCTGAAATCACACAAAATGATGTTCTAAAGTCATACTTTAGAATAACATGGAACATCACCTTAATTATTAATTATTAAGACAATAATGAAATAAGTATCTGTACAAATATTTGAAGCTGTACTATTATATGATATGTTTTATGTGTTCCAGGCTGACAGTAAGAACATGAAGCACTGTCTTATAGTGCTTATAATGCTCTGTTTCTTTAGGGTTGGACTGTCGGTAAGAAACTATGAGATACTACATTTTTTTCTCCAAATCTTGATCATCCACGTTGTTTGTTTCAAAAATACCACTCTAGCTCATTTCTAAAAAGGACAGTCTTTTTATGATCATTTCTGCCACTCTTATTTCAGGCATCTAATGAAACAGATGATGGCAAAGTGAATTGCAATGATGTCTTAAACCTGGAGGCTCAGCGAGCAGTTGGTGATGCAGTGGCTAAACTGGGATTGGCACTTTTAGAAAAAATACAGCCTAAGTCTGAGCAACCAAACATAATCATATCTCCTCTCAGTGTTTCTCTTGCACTTGCCGAGCTCGCTTTGGGTGAGCATTCTCCAATTAATCATACGGAAGTGTGAATATATACCAGTTATATAGTTTTTGTATATGTGTATATACATTTTAAATCATTAGGTGCAAGGAACAAGACAGAAGAGAAGTTGTTGGAAGTCCTTCAGGCAAAAGAGCTGCCAAAATTTCATGAAACTTTAAGCTGTCTCCAAGAACAACTAACTGCCAAGGCTGTCAAGATGGCATCTCGTCTCTACCTCATACCAGGTAAGGAACTCATGGAATTTTGTTTGATAACGGTAAACCTGACAACTGGAAGATCCTTTTGAGCTTGAGGTTCAGGACAAACCATTTGTTGACTTACGTTAAATGTTAGTTTTGTTGAGGTTACTTGTGCGTTTTGTAGATTTTGTAGTTGCTTTTTTCTTTGTGAAGATGTTACGGTGAACCAGGACTTTGTGGACAGAGCTTTGAACCTTTACAAATCCGAACCTGCACATCTAACCTCCGTTGAGGAAGTCAATCGTTGGGTAGAGGAAGCCACCAAAGGTCACATAACCAACTTTATGTCCAGTCTCCCACCTAATGTTGTTCTAATGCTGATAAACGCCATTCATTTTAAAGGTTGGTCTGCATTTCAGCTGTCATAACTTAGAGAAGATATGAAAACCTTTTTACTTTGAAAAATAACACATCATAAAACATTTATTTGAAAATAATGAGTAAGATGTCTGCACTCACATGTATTCAGTTTTTTTTTTACCTTGATGTTTTTAATTTTAGAATTAAATTTTTTAATTTCTTTTTGGAAGACGTAAAAAAAAAATTGTCTGGGTGATTTAATTGTCCTTGTACCAGAAGTGTCACTATGGTTTCTGGGCCCCCCTAACACCTGAACAGCATACTGACTCAGGCCCCCCTCGGTACAATCATTACATTTTAAAATATTTTTTGAATTTGAAAATAAAGATGGTTACACCACATGACATTTTACAGTCAATCAAATTTTACTTTTTAAAAGACCATGTGAAATAATTTTCAAGAACTTAACAGATGTTTTAATTGATATATTTCCTTTTGTATATAGTGGATACTTTTATTATTCGCTGACCCCATAGTTTATAAAGATGTGGAAATGTAAATAAGTAAATAATTAATTAAAGGCAGAGTAAGTGATTTCTGGTAGCCAATGTTGATATTTGAAATCACCAAAACAAACACGCCCCTACCCCAAAAGGGTCTTGCCCCTATTTTGATAGCTCCGCCCCACATATACGTACGCAACCCAGGCAACGATTAGTTCTGTGAAACAAAGCAAAACCAATGTTACACCGTGTCTACGGACGTGAGCGGCGCGGCGCAACAAATCCCGACAGAAAACTGCTGCCGGGTTCTATTTATGACGTGCTGACACACATTTCAAATGGTTTTCAACGGTCGTTTGATCGCGTCCAGTGTAGGCAGACTTTAGCTGTTGTAGACACGGTGTTACTCACCTATTGAGAAGAAACAAAGCAACCTCGGCGTCCGATCGCAGGCCCTCCGCTCCTTGAGTTCTCTCCAGCGCTGGAAAGCTGATCCGATATTTACACGGGTCCTACTTCTTGCCTTATCGTTCCGCAGACGTTTTCCTCTTTTGTTTTTTATCCGCCATCTCTATCTTTCTGTCCCTCGGCTCGGCTAATGTCCGTCCCATGCACTGAATGCGCTCTCCTCCACATCACGAGTAGACACGCCCCTTATTGCTGATTGGCTACAAGTTTGTTTTGCGATTCGGCCCGAATCAGTTTTCTAAAGTGTTTTTGAAAAATCACATACCCTGCCTTTAAGTAAATAAACGTCCCTTTTTAGGAGAGTGGCAATCCCGTTTTGATTCCAAGTTCACTGTAAAGGATATTTTCTACATTGACAAAAAAACCTCTGTAAAAGTGGACATGATGATGGGATCCAAATATCCACTCAGCATGTTCATAGATAGAAAAGACGGTACTCAGGTAATCTTGCTGTTTATAATTAATCATAATTTTACATTTACATTTACCCAAAAGCCTGTAGATAATTTTGATTTGGTTTGATATTCTTCCATGCTGCCCTAAGGTTGCAAGGTTCCCTTTTCAAGGAAATATGAGTCTTCTGGTGGTAATGCCAGTGCCATCCCATGGAAATCTGTCAAATGCGGCTGCCAAGCTCAACATATCAGACATGTATCAACATTTTCAAAGTGAGAAGTCCATGCATGTAAAACTACCTAAATTCAAACTACAGTACAAGCAGGATCTGCGACAAGCACTCACAAGCATGGGTAAGATTAAAAAATAGTTTATATCTACATGTTCTCAAATGACTTGTGGCTGTGAATCCCATCATGTGGTGAAATCTGCCCTTATAAGTGGATGTCCTTTGGTCAACATTCAGTCGATCAATGCTTTTGTGAAGTGAGAGTTAATAATTCAGTAAGACAGAACTGTCGCACACATTCTCATCTCTTTCATTCAGGTTTAGACTTGCTGTTTACTGGGCCTGATTTATCCAGAATCTCACCAGGCCCGATAGTGGTTTCAGGCGTACAACATGCCTCAAGCATGGAGCTGAGCGAGGAGGGGGCCGAGGCTTCAGCTGCAACCTCTGTTACTCTTGTGCGCACCGTTCCTACTTTTGCAGTCAACATGCCATTCATCTTCGCACTGGTGGATGATGCCTCTTACATGCCTCTCTTCCTGGGTATGGTCACCAACCCCAACCCTGGAGCGACAACGGAACTAAGCGATGATCCAAAAACTGAAACTGAAAGCATCATGAAGCCAAGCAAAGTGCCTCAGAACGATGGGACACTGAATGATAGTCCACATATGGAAAACATGCTAAGTTACATGTTGAATATGTGGAAGGAAACAGAGTTCCTCAGACATCAGGAGATGGAGGATGGGAACTAAAAGGAGAAGATGGAACTGTCCATATTTTGCAAACTGTAATTAAAAATGTAGGGTGTTGATGTTCATGGCCTGCTCTTGATTGATGGATGTCATATTAGTTTGACATGATGAGTCTGTTCAATGGCATCCACCCTGACTAATGTTTATGTAACAGATAATATACAATCAGCTGGTTACTACTGCAAAATCAAAATCATTTTGCAATAATGATTGGTCAACTATACATTTTCTCAGGTATTACACAGCTACTTGCCAAATAAATAAATATATGAACATGAAAAGTTGATTTGAGTAGAAATTATTTTATAGTGTCATAACGCTGAAGAAGGTTAGTATTTAGAAATAGTTGACCACTGAATGCCACAACTGACCAATCAAAATCAAGTATTCTACGAAGCTGTGTAATAAATATGCACCACCTGACCATTCAAAACTTAACAAAAGTAATATAACAGTGTTTTTTTTTTCAATGATTAAGACCTTTCACTTCTTCCAAATGCTGTATCTTTCTCCGTTTTTCCTCAAGAGTCTTTTGTAGAATTGCATGTTCTTCTTCCAGTTGAGCTTTAATTTTGGCTTCCTCTTCCTCCCTCTGTATTCTTCGTGTCACCTCTTTTGCTTTTTGGACGCTTTGTGGCCACTGCCTCTTGATCTGCCATCTTCTTTTTAACTTGTGCTTCTAGAAGCTGCATTTCCAGTTGCTCTTTATTTTGTTCTTGTAACACTTCCAGAACAGCTTGGCGTGCAGCAGCATCAGCAGCAGCTTCTTGTCGCTTCACAGAAGACCTAGTTGAATGTTCTGAAGCTCTTCCAAGACAGAAGAGACAGAACCTGATTTACATGGACTTGAATTGAAGAGAGAGCCGGCTTCCGGCCAACCTTGCTCTTCTCCTCCTGGAGTCTTTCCATCCAGTCTACTCGACGCTCTAGATACAACAAAGTTAGAAATTTCTAACTTTCAACATGTATCTTGATCTGGAGTTGAGATTCTGTGTAGTTCATCATAAACACACTGGAGATCTGCAGAAAGTCCTATGACATCACCAATGATATCATTAAGCAGGTCATCAGATAAAGTCTCTGTTGATTGTGGCAATGTCCGCTTAGAAGATTTAACATATTTTCCATTTGTCATAAATGTAGTTAAACCTTTGTTGAAGTGACTTTATTTTTGCAGTTTGCATTTCTCTACCCTTCTCTGTTAGAGTTCTGGTTCTTTACTTCTTCTTGAATCCTGTGCCTCTTTTTATTGTGCTTTAGCACCACCCACTTGACCTTCTTCAGGCTGGTCTTGGGAATTTGCACTATCCCTAACACTGTCCCTTACCTGAATTGTGGGCTCATTTGATTCTGACATTTTGAATCACTACTTTAAATTGACTCAATTTTGTTAGCATAAAATATGTATAGGTAATAAGGTCTCTAAATCAACCTTTAACACTTTAAATGCAATGTAAATATAAATTAAATGTAAATACTTTAAAGCTTAAACAAAGCAAATGTTGTTTTCCATAACAATATTGCAGAAGAAATTAAAATGTGCAAAACAGCTTATTTTAGCTTGAATGTTACCTTTCAAAATACACTCAATATATACAACACTTCAAAATACTTTGATATCAACTGACAAATAGCCTTCTATCATTACTTACAAAACACTTTAAATTGGAAATATAGAAAGTTTGACGACTCTTTAAATGTGTCTATAAATAACAAACTTCAATTAAATTAAGTAAATTAGGCAAAACATTCAGGACACACACTCCTTTAGCAAGCCATAAAATCTTCTTCTTAAGGCACTTCAAATGGTCAAGTTCTTTATGACTTAGTCTGTTGTTCCCGATAACTTTATGCATCTTTTAATGTCTTTATGTGTGTGTTTGTTTGTGTAGTGCGTGTTTTCAGCTCATCTATTAATCCTGCGATGACGATTCATGCGCTGCGAACACATCGTGATAAGGCTGCTGGTCCTACAAACTTGCTGCGTCATCCACTGGTGTCTTCGAACAGATCGAGTTTTCACTGTATCTCCCTCCAAGCACACGCAGACACAAGCAGTTCTCCTGCTACTGGTTTATTTGAAGACTTTTTTCCAAATCCACCGTGAAAACTAAACAATATTAACAAGAGAATACAAAACCCCATTAGCTTGACACATAGTGAAAGTGTGCACAACAGATGTAATGGCATTTTACTGACATAAAACTAGGGCTGCACGATTAATCGAAATTAAATCGCAATCAAGATTAGGCAAAAGCTGCGATTGTCATGTGCATCTTATCAGGGAAGCACCTTTCTGTGATCAGTAGTAAATCTCCATCCGAAGGACAGAGGGCGCTCTCGTGCAGAAACTCCAAATACGCCTCGCTAAAGAAATCTAGGAAATCCCTATAGCAGTTGCTGAATAAACAGAAGATTTAACTGCTTTCATTAATTTAACGTGACTAATAAACACACGACTGCGTCAAAATATGGTTTATCTGAGTTCGTCTTATTATATTTTTTATTATAATAAAGTATATAATAATGCAGTGCTAATCGAGCCTTTATCACTGCTTAGAATACCGTATTGACCCGAATATAAGACAATGTTTTTTTCTTGGAAATACATCTGAAAAAACGCGGTCGTCTTATATTCAGGGTAGAGTAAAAACATGTTATTAAATGTGGTCTTTTCACGATTATGAACGTGGCTTTGTGTACCTTGTCAGTGAACTATGGTTCCCTTTCAGTTGGTCACTACGAGTCACGCCGTGACCGACGAATTGGGATCTCGCGTCGAGAGACCAATCTACTTCGAATGTAACTAAACGAGCCAATGCACATTGGCATGCAATTATTGGTTGCAGCTGGTGCAGTGCATACCAGATTTTCGCTTCGGAGCCGAGCGACAACATCGTTCTGCTCCATCCAAGTGTCTTCAGTGAGCTACGAGTTCAACGCGCTCTTAGAAGCTTCTGGTGTTGATGGACTGCGCTTCAGCGGTGGTCATTCCTGTGTCGAGTGGGTTGCGCACTTCAGGCTGCACTACCCCCTGTTGTGCTGTAAGCAGCCATTTCCCCTGTGCGCCTCAGCACTAAAAGAGCATTTCCCTGAAAGAGCAATTTCTCTAAAAGAGCATCTTGTCAGAAAGCCGGTTCTGTAATCAGCGGTAAATCTCCGCTGTTGTTCACTGACGAGCTGTGCAAAACCACGTTCATATTCGTGCGATTTTTTTGCGCAGCTCGTCAGTGAACAACAGCGGAGATTTACCGCTGATTACAGAACCAATGTTCAAAGTTCAATGAACAACGGCTCTGTGTAGTTAATGCTGCTCAATGTGAAAGCACGCAGGTGATGGAGATTTACCGCTGATTACAGAACCGACTTTTCTGACAAGATGCGCGTTAAATATCGCATGCGATTTATCGTGCAGCCCTAGAACCAACCCTCGGGGGACCATCGCTCCTTTAGCGCTTCGCAACCAGTTGAGCCACCAAAGGAGGGCTGGGCCCTCTTCAAAGAGCGTACCAGTGGTATCCTTCGGTGCTCCTCCCGACGACCAGATGTCGATCACTGCATCGGAGGGAGAGCTCGCCTGGATCGATCCAGAGATGTTGGCTATGCTTTCCCGGGCCGCCGAGAGGGTAGGGCTCGAGTGGAAACCTCCACCACGTCCCGGGCCCTTGAGGTTGGATGATTGGTTTCTCGGGGTGGCTTATGCTGGTTCTCAGCGCCCCTCCTCAGTGCCTTTCTTCACGGAGGTGCATGAGGAGCACACCAGGTCATGGACGGCACCTTTTACTGCCGGAAACCGACCTGCTGGTTCCTCCTCCCTCACCATCCTCGACGGTGGTGCAGCTAGGGGGTATACAAGGGTCCCCCCGGTGGAGCGGTCGGTTGCGATGCAATTGTGTCCTAATACTGCCTCCACCCGGCAGGGCAAACCGTGCCTCCCCTCCCAGGTCTGTAGGTACTCGTCTGGCCTGTCCGGCGATGCTTATACGGCCTGTGGAGAAGCTGCCTCCGCCTTACACGCTACGGCCTTACTTCAGGTTCATCAGGCCAAGGCACTGAGAGACCTGCACGAGGGTGGTCATGATCCGGTTCTCTGGGTCGTGTGATGTCCACACTTGTGGTCCAGAAGCGCCATCTCAGGCTGTGTCTGGTTGATATGAGGGACGCCGACAAAGTTTGGTTCCTTAATGCCCCTGTGTCCCAGACCGGCCTCTTCGGCGACGCGGTCGAGAGCTTGGCCCAGCAACTCTCAGCTGCACAGAAGCAGACTGAGGCGGGATGTCACACCCTGCCCTGGCGGGCAGCTGCTGCCTCCACCCGTCCGCCGGCCGCAGCGCCCCAGCATGCTCGTCGCTGAGGGCGGCCCCCTGTGTCTGCCCCTGCTCCTGCGCCACATCCGCAGCAGCCTCCAGCAAGCGGCGCCGTGGAGCAGGGCGTAGGCAGGCCACCCCACCCGTCCAGGCCCCCGTCAAACCTGGCGGTGAGCGAAAGAGCAAGAGGCCCCAGGACGGGTGACCCAGAGAGGGAGGAAGCTGCTCTTTGGGGGATGGTGAAGGCACCTCTCCCTCCCCCGGAGGAGGGCCGGGTGGAGAATCTGGAAAATATCAACGAGAGCGGTTTTCTCTATCTCTGGGTTCCAGGAGGGCATGGAGATTCCCGGACGGCCCAACACCGGACCTCACTCATCCTCCTCCTTCGCCAGCCGGCAGCAGCGGGCGGTTCGAGAGCGTCAACAAAGGCCCTACTCACGCACGCTCTGCCAACCTGTTACCCAGCCCGTCTCGCTGGCTTCTGCAGACCATCAGCCTCGGCTATGCGATTCAGTTTGCCAGGTGTCCCCCCAAGTTCAGCGGCATCCGCTTCACAACAGTGAAGGCGGCCACTGCTCCTGTCTTGCGTGCGGAGATCGCAGTCCTACTGCCGAACGATGCGATAGAGCCAGTCCCTCCAGCCGATATGAGGACGAGGTTTTACAGCCCTTACTTCATTGTACCTAAGAAAGGCGGTGGGTTACGACCAATCTTGGACCTGCGTGGACGGGCATACCAGTACAAGGTCCTGCCCTTCGGGCTGTCCCTGTCTCCCCGTGTCTTCACGAAAGTCGCGGAGGGGGCTCTTGTTCCCCTCAGTTCCCATCTCGACGATTGGCTTATACTAGCACAGTCTCGAGATCAGCAGGTGGTCTGCACTCCCGACGCAGGTCGCAACTAGCCCGCCACCTCCTCCTTTGGAGTCAGAAGGTTCTGAGGTCACTTCGTGCTGTTCCATTGACATTCCGGGTCTGCTCAACCGTACGGCCGACGAGCTGTCACGAGCTACGCTCCCGGGAGAATGGACACTCCATCCCCAGACGGTCCAGCTGATTTAGAGACGTTTTGGAGCCGCTCAGGTAGACCTGTTTGCCTCTCCAGAAACCTCTCACTGCCAGTTGTTCTACTCCCTGACTGAGGGAACTTTCGGCACGGGCGCACTGGCACACAGCTGGCTGCGGGGCCTGCACAAGTATGCGTTTCCCCCAGTGAGCCTTCTCACACAGACGCTGTGCAAGGTCAGGGAGGACGAGGAGCAGGTCCTGCTTGTGGCACCGTATTGGCCCACTCGGACCTGGTTCCCCGAACTAATGCTCCTCGCG
>NW_015659388.1:155378-155722 GCF_001515625.1 Sinocyclocheilus rhinocerous
AAAACTCTGCTCCTGCTTGCACTGGCCTCCATCAAGAGGGTAGGGGACCTGCACGTATTTTCGGTCGACGATTCGTGCCTAGAGTTTGGGCCGGTCCCAGGTTATCCTGAGGCCCCGGCCCGGCTATGTGCCCAAGGTTTCCCACTACTCCCTTCAGGGATCAGGTGGTGAACCTGCAAGCGCTGCCTCCTGAGGAGGCAGACCCAGCCCTAGCTTTGCTTTGTCCCGTCCGAGCCTTGAGATGCTACATAGACCGGACACAAAGCTTTAGGACCTCAGACCAGCTCTTTGTCTGTTACGGAGGCCGGCGGAAGGGGACTGCCGTCTCTAAGCAGAGGATGGCC
>NW_015659388.1:155803-159367 GCF_001515625.1 Sinocyclocheilus rhinocerous
TCCCTGTTCCAAGTGGAACGGGAACGTTTTCCCAGTGTTATCCAATCTCACTGAGTGGGTAGTGCTACGACAACGGTGAATGATCTTCTTGTTGCGCAGGTGGCTCGCACAGGGCACTGGAAGGGGCAGCATCCATGGCGCTTTGGTAGGGAATCCCAATTCGTCGGTCACGACGTGAATCGTAGTGACCGACTGAAAGGGAACTTCTCGGTTACGTATGTAACCCTTGTTCCCTGAAGGAGGGAATGGAGACGTCACATCCCGTCGCCACGGCTGCTGTACCACTGCTGAGCGGCCGGGTCACCGGCTCGGCTCCGAAGCGAAAACCTGGTATGCATTGCACCTGCTGCCAGACGTTCTGTGTAGTAAATGCTGCTCCATCTGAAAGCACATGATGGAGATTTACTACTGATCACAGAACCGGCTTTACTGGCAAGATACACATGACAATCGCATTCGATTAATCGTGCAGCCCTACATAAAACACAGACAAACAAAACAAAAATACCTTGTTGGCTGTATGCTGTGAGAAAGGGAAATATTCTTTAAGTCTTCCTTATGATCTTTTAAGTCCTTCGTGATAAGAATAAACTTTTACCGGAGCATACATAATGTCCGTGCTTGCTGCCAGCTTGGAGTTTTATTTATGTGAAGTCAGCATTTGCGCATGATCGAGATTTCAAAATAAAAGTACATACAATAAATAAAATAATGTATAACGGTATTAATAACAAAGACAACTTCAATTCTCAATTATGAAAGTGTTTTACAAACATAAATTATATAAAATATATAAACAATATAATAGCAGCAGTTACAGAAAGCAATGTGAAGTTGACCGCTTGAATTTGTCGAGCTCATAATCACAAGTGGGACTTATAAAGTTTGTGATAGCACGCGAAGGCACCATGAGACCATGAGACCATTATTCGCGCTGAATTTTCGTGTTCATTGTAAATGCCTTTTCACATTGACTGCGAAATTTCGGCGCAATGACGCTTTTGAATCTAAACAATGGGGCTATTCACACCAGACGCAATCATTCGCGGCGCGAAAAAGCAAGGATTTTTTTTTCGTCCTGTGTGTCGATTTTTTTCCCCCATCGCTCCGCGATGAAACGGGTCGTCCAATTAGATTTTAGCTTAGATCACATGTCCGGAGCAAGCTGCTGTTTTGCAAAAGGGCTAGAGTGGTGGAGCTGTTCCAAAAACCAGTGTAAACAAACACCAAATCCCAAGATAGAAGTTATCATTTTTCTTGTAATCATTGGTATCTGAGAACAGATTTATTCTCAAATGTTCTTTATACAGAATATAATTTCTGTGAATTATGCGTTCTGAAGAGCACTGTCCGTTTTCTTTCACGTGGGCGAGTGTTATGAGTCAGAGCGCGTTCACTTTAGATCTTGTCAATCATGTGATTATATCTCCTTCACTTCCGTGTAAAAAATAAAAATAAGAGAAACATTTTTCTACACATGAAACATGAAAGCAAATAGACATATGATTGTGACGATATATTTTCTGTACATGATTTTATGCAGCTCATGGTATGTTCATATCAAAGGATGTTTATGACTAATGATAAGTGGCTGTATATTTTAAGATGAGTTCCTGTAAGCATTATAGATAGTTTTTGTTTGTGATTTAGAACCGTACTTTATTTATCTTAATTTAATGCTGTGTATTGAGCAGCGGACGATGTTAACTCCATATACGAGATACATATCTGAGGAAAATCGCATTGTTGGTCAGCGCCACCTAGCGTGCAGGCGTGAATTAGCAGAAGACGATCAATTGTTTCACGCTCGGTGTGAAAGCACTGTTTGTCTGCGATTCGCCTCGCTTTTTCGCATCGCGTTCAGCATGAAAAAGGCCTTAAAAAGGCCTTTGGTATGCCGGAGCATGAGATCTTGAAGCTCCGCCCTCTTCTGAAAAGCACCAGCTCATTTGCATTTAAAGGGACAAACACAAAAATGGCTCATATCCTAAAAGTGGCAATTTCAACAAGCTTTAAAAAAATTATCTGTGGGGTATGTTGAGCTAAATCTTCACATGCACACTCTGGGGATATCAGAGGCTTATTTTACATATTGTAAAATGGGGCATAATAGGTCACCATTAAAGGATTAGTTCACTTCCAGAATGAAAATTCTGTCATCATTTACTCACCCTCCACATGTTCCAAACTTGTATGAGTTTCTTTATTCTATTGAGCACAAAAGAAGATATACGAACAGTTGATGGGCACCATTGACTTCCATAGTAGGAAAAAATAAAATACTATGGAAGTCAGTGGTGCCCATCAACTGTTCGGATACCAACAATTTTCAAAATATCTTCTTTTGTGTTCAACAGAAGAAAGAAACCAGTTTGAAACAAGTGGAGGGTGAGTAAATGATGACATAATTTTCATTCTGGAAATGAACTGCTCCTTTAACATGCTGTTATACAGCATCTTGATCAAGTCTTGACTAACATTTGACGTCAAATTGATATCAATTGACATCAAGGTGCCCGCTGGGATGTCTGAGGGAGGGAGAGGAAAGACAGCAGTGTTGCCAATTCCGTGGTTTTCCCATGGAAATGGGATACTTTAACACTGTTGCCGCGGCTTGTTTTTCATGTCCACAGGTTGAAGCGACCGCAATAGCGTGATATTTATCCCCTGGAATGCGAATTTTACCATCAAAAACCCCACCAAAAAACTTGTATTTTACCCCCTCGAAATGCGATTGGGCTAGTTTTGAGTAGCGTTTGGGTGGGTGTTTTGTGAAAACCTGGCAACCCTGAAAGACAATTTTTGGTTTGAAGACAGAGAGAGAGTGCACGGGGAGGGGCTCTCTGCTCTTCCTCTTCCTCAGTTAACATTAGCGCTATCAGAAGCGCAGCAGTCATTTATATCACTCATAAATCACATTAATTGATCAAAAAAGTCTTTGGCAGAACAAAAATTTTGGCAGCCGCAAAAAAAAAATTCAATACAGGAAAAACCCTGAAATACAAACAAACGAGAGACCAGCAACTAGATGAGCTCATTTTAAGCCCAAGTCTATAAACGGAAAATAAATATTTGACATATCTTGACTTACATGGCCACTTGGAGCAAAATGATCAGAGCCCATCAACATTTTTAACATACTTACGCAATACGAACTCAAACATTGGTATGTGCACACATTTAAAGTCATTGTATGGTCCACTTGTGCTTTCATTAGGCATATTTTATTGATAGATTAGTGTAAATGTTTTGGATCTCAGCCATACAATCTACATTAGTATTGATGCATAAGAACTTGACGCGCTGACTAACTTTTCACATGTTAGCAAAACATCCGTCAGGTATTTACAGCTGCTATAATGATTATGAAATTATGAAGTATGCATCTCAAAAGCATGTTGTAATGGCCATCATCTTTTGTATAACATTTCGTTTGAGTGTACGATACATTTGCCATATGACTTTAATTAACAGTCCCTCAGCAATGATCAAATTAAACTAATTTAAATTCAGTTGATATTCCCATATGTACATTTACTACAAAAAAACAATACATATATATAT
>NW_015659388.1:159816-165987 GCF_001515625.1 Sinocyclocheilus rhinocerous
TATATAAAATTTTTATATTATGTTGTTTAAATAAAGTTAAAAAAAAAAAACATTCACTTTCAATCAGTATCTTGACATTTGTTTTATTTATCAAATGCTTGAATAACTGAAATGAATTTAATATGTATTAGCATATATGTATAGCATATTACATATTTTGTTTATATATTCTATCTTAATTTTAATTTCATGTCTCAAAACATTTATTTTGTTATGAGTATTAAAGCAATTAATTAAAGGAGAAAATGCAAACACTGTTTCTTATTACCTGGTTTGATTTTAAATAAGCAAGCTCTAAGTTCAGCTTTTTTGTTTGTGTGAGCATTTAAACCACTGCAGGCAAGGCCAATACACTTTAGTGCAGCGGCTGACTCTAACTCACACTGTAGTTTCATTGTGGCCACTGCTGGCAATACAACCTTTAATACAGATCATCTATGTTTCTTTGGCTTCACACCTGTCATGGAAATTCCCAATACTAATCTGACTTCACCACAGACAATTCAAACAACTACCAGTTGTTAATATAATAACTACAGTATCTCAAGTGAAGTCCCTGAATTCCCAGAATACTTACAATACAATCCAATAGCTACTTCCCTGAAGTATGGTGACGGTGTCCCGTCAAGAAGCTACTATCACTACCTCAATCACACATGAGCACACAGGTCTTTAGCATCTATACACTCTCACCGTCCTTCTCAGCTGTATGCTGGTCCCAAAGACGATCAGCCAGAGGATGGCTCTATAGTCTTCCAACAGTATCTTTGCGGTGGTCTTTTGAGCATAGAATCTTTAGTACTTCTATTCCTCAGCTGCGCAGCATATACCAGACACCACTCCCAAGTTGCTCTTTGCAGGAATGAAAGTTTTATTATTTTACATATTGTAAAATGGGGCATAATAGGTCACCATTAAAGGATTAGTTCACTTCCAGAATGAAAATTCTGTCATCATTTACTCACCCTCCACATGTTCCAAACTTGTATGAGTTTCTTTATTCTATTGAGCACAAAAGAAGATATACGAACAGTTGATGGGCACCATTGACTTCCATAGTAGGAAAAAATAAAATACTATGGAAGTCAGTGGTGCCCATCAACTGTTCGGATACCAACAATTTTCAAAATATCTTCTTTTGTGTTCAACAGAAGAAAGAAACCAGTTTGAAACAAGTGGAGGGTGAGTAAATGATGACATAATTTTCATTCTGGAAATGAACTGCTCCTTTAACATGCTGTTATACAGCATCTTGATCAAGTCTTGACTAACATTTGACGTCAAATTGATATCAATTGACATCAAGGTGCCCGCTGGGATGTCTGAGGGAGGGAGAGGAAAGACAGCAGTGTTGCCAATTCCGTGGTTTTCCCATGGAAATGGGATACTTTAACACTGTTGCCGCGGCTTGTTTTTCATGTCCACAGGTTGAAGCGACCGCAATAGCGTGATATTTATCCCCTGGAATGCGAATTTTACCATCAAAAACCCCACCAAAAAACTTGTATTTTACCCCCTCGAAATGCGATTGGGCTAGTTTTGAGTAGCGTTTGGGTGGGTGTTTTGTGAAAACCTGGCAACCCTGAAAGACAATTTTTGGTTTGAAGACAGAGAGAGAGTGCACGGGGAGGGGCTCTCTGCTCTTCCTCTTCCTCAGTTAACATTAGCGCTATCAGAAGCGCAGCAGTCATTTATATCACTCATAAATCACATTAATTGATCAAAAAAGTCTTTGGCAGAACAAAAATTTTGGCAGCCGCAAAAAAAAAATTCAATACAGGAAAAACCCTGAAATACAAACAAACGAGAGACCAGCAACTAGATGAGCTCATTTTAAGCCCAAGTCTATAAACGGAAAATAAATATTTGACATATCTTGACTTACATGGCCACTTGGAGCAAAATGATCAGAGCCCATCAACATTTTTAACATACTTACGCAATACGAACTCAAACATTGGTATGTGCACACATTTAAAGTCATTGTATGGTCCACTTGTGCTTTCATTAGGCATATTTTATTGATAGATTAGTGTAAATGTTTTGGATCTCAGCCATACAATCTACATTAGTATTGATGCATAAGAACTTGACGCGCTGACTAACTTTTCACATGTTAGCAAAACATCCGTCAGGTATTTACAGCTGCTATAATGATTATGAAATTATGAAGTATGCATCTCAAAAGCATGTTGTAATGGCCATCATCTTTTGTATAACATTTCGTTTGAGTGTACGATACATTTGCCATATGACTTTAATTAACAGTCCCTCAGCAATGATCAAATTAAACTAATTTAAATTCAGTTGATATTCCCATATGTACATTTACTACAAAAAAACAATACATATATATATATTAAAGCAATTAATTAAAGGAGAAAATGCAAACACTGTTTCTTATTACCTGGTTTGATTTTAAATAAGCAAGCTCTAAGTTCAGCTTTTTTGTTTGTGTGAGCATTTAAACCACTGCAGGCAAGGCCAATACACTTTAGTGCAGCGGCTGACTCTAACTCACACTGTAGTTTCATTGTGGCCACTGCTGGCAATACAACCTTTAATACAGATCATCTATGTTTCTTTGGCTTCACACCTGTCATGGAAATTCCCAATACTAATCTGACTTCACCACAGACAATTCAAACAACTACCAGTTGTTAATATAATAACTACAGTATCTCAAGTGAAGTCCCTGAATTCCCAGAATACTTACAATACAATCCAATAGCTACTTCCCTGAAGTATGGTGACGGTGTCCCGTCAAGAAGCTACTATCACTACCTCAATCACACATGAGCACCCAGGTCTTTAGCATCTATACACTCTCACCGTCCTTCTCAGCTGTATGCTGGTCCGAAACAGGATCAGCCAGAGGATGGCTCTATAGTCTTCCAACAGTATCTTTGCGGTGGTCTTTTGAGCATAGAATCTTTAGTACTTCTATTCCTCAGCTGCGCAGCATATACCAGACATGACTCCCAAGTTGCTCTTGCAGGAATACAAGTTTATTCACAGCCGGGAGCCCACTGGTCACAACAACCAAGAGAGACTCTCTGAACAGAAAGATACATGTACATTTATGTAGTAAAAATCAATGTCTTCTTCACTGTAATTGGTTATACTGATCTGGTCATTGGTTTGTCATATGACTGTTAGTTCTACTGTTTTAAGCACTTTTTGGGTAAGTATAGATTCTTTAATCATAGATACATGGTCTTTGATCTAAGCATCCTTAAGCTGGGGACACATTACACAACTAGCTGAAACATTCTAAGACTGACCTCAACACACTTAAAGACTACCAGTTAAAGACTTTTTATTAAAAAGCCAGTCGATGTAGTTATTCCATCGACTGGCGCAGATTCTAGTCTTTGACAGTCGGAGAGGAGCACAAACCTAATGACTGATTCGGTCCACTACACAACACAACACACTTAAGGACTTGTGTGTCACGACTGGACAGATTCTGCCCAACCAAAAAAAAAAAAAAAAACAGTATCCGATTCTACCCGCTCTCCTGCAGCCGCTCTCCGCCACACCAAAGACAACACAGCGGACAACACCAGTGCGTTCACTTAATCATTGAAGCGTTAAAGGTTTGTTTATCTTTTCTTTGCTTAATATAACAGAAAATATAGCTTTCCTGCTATGTAGGTGTTGCTAATAAATGCCACAGCAATGTCTTGATTTTTTTTTTTTTTTTGCATTAAGTCCTATGTTTCTCTTTCGTTTTTAAAATGATTGCTTGAGCAGACACCTATGTTTAATTTCCTTAATAATAACATTTCTAGTGCTATTTTTAAACGTTTAGTCAAGCAATAATATATTCATTATCCAATGTATGTCTTACGTTTTTTTCGTTACAGTTCCCGAGTTACCGATCAGAACGAAATAAAACATTACTGCTCCATTTATTCAGAAACAAAAGTCATATAAAATGCTATTTGTGTATTTAAATTTTCATTATATTAGTCTACAGCAAACGTTAACGTTCCTAATTGCGCTGTCAACACTGCACTCTGACAGCTGACAGAAGAACTTGACAGCAGAGAAATTCAAGCCATTGTAATTTCCTTATCCATTTGACACAAAACTACTATAATAATTTTATTTCGTGTCATATTTGTGATTTTTGTAATTAATTTTTTATGTAAAATTTGTTTTGAACAATAGCTATTCATTATGTTGATATATTTGTTATGAAAAAAAAAATCGTTATCAAGAATAGCTTTGTTATGAAGTTATGAAGTGTGGTGTCTGAAGATTATAATCTTTAGACACCACACACTATGCGATTTTTCTGCCGATTGCAAACAGCGACTGAGCCCAACTGGAATAGACCCAGTCCGACTGGGCACGATCCGTCGTCAAGACCAAATTACATTCATAATCGGCATGACAGTCGTGTAGTGTGTTCTCGGCTTTATTAGTCTGCACTTTTCTGAACATTCTATATTGAACATACTCTTTTGACTCCTTCTGAGGCCATTACATAAAATATTTCCCTCACACGCCCAGAAGATGTTGAACTGGAATTTGAATCGAAAAGACTGGAACGGAAACTTGAACTGCAGTTCAGATAAATATACAACAAAATGGCCAAGATCAGATACCTTCTTTGGTGTTTTGCTTTTGCTAAATGTCAACTAGCAGTTAGTAGAGTATTAGTAGACTGTCTGCTTAATATATGGCATTTGGCAAGATGCACCAACATGAAGACCATACTTGTCTAGTGTTCTTCTTATACTCTGCATTGAAATGTTTGTCCTCCTTTCATCGGGTCATCTTGCAAGTCTTTGGCTGTACATTGCAGGTTTTTCTCAGTTGCTCTGATTAAATTTATTATGATATTGTACTTTTTCTTCAACACCCTCAAAGGTTTTCTGGTACAATACATTTTAAGCTAAGGATAAAGGCTGTCAGCTATGTCTCTAGGAACTTTTAATGTCTTGGAAATCTTCATGTATACCCTTAGACTTTCTAATGTAATAAAGCTATTTATTTTATAGCTTTTGAAAGAGCTCTGTTGAATTTGCATATTTGCTACTCACGTCAGCACATGCATGGGCTAAGTTTATGTATGTGTAACCGCTCAAGCTAATTCTGTTTTTTTAAATAGTTTCCAAAGGCTTAATTGTGTTTTAAGACAATTTTGTTCCCCACCATATAAAAAAAAGTGACTTAAAAACAGCTATGTTGAATAGGGATTGAATAATTATGACATAGCTGTGTTATTGAGATGCCTCTGTTAGAAGGAAATGTTTTGTCCGTCCCTCCACCCCTCCCCTCCCCCTTTACAGGAAACACAGGCGACTCCTCGTGAACTCTTTCACAACAGGATGAAAGAGGGAAACTGTCTGGATATCTCATATCTTACACAGCTGTTTCTAAAATAAAAATCAGCCAAAGAGACAGACAAACAGATGGCTTATCTGAATTACTTGGTTTAGAAAAAAAAAACGCATGTGAACAATACTGATTTATCAGCAGGGATGTTAACAACCTGTGAATGGCTTGTAAATATAGATTAAATATTAAACTGGGATTGGAGAACATAAAAATACATGCTGTACATATAAATGTTATGTAAGTCATCAGTGATAAAAACATGGTAACGTGACAAAATTGACTTGTTCTTGGTAAATGTACAGGGGCCTTTTAAAATGAGAAATGAGGGAAATTAGATTTCAGGGCAAAAAAAAAGAGGCTTTCCCTAAAATGGATCATCAGTGTGTTTTCACTCTTCTCTTTAATCTGTCTGCAGTTCCCCAGTGCTGCATTACAAGGGGTATAGAAAAGAACCCCCCCCTTAAAATAATACAAAAATAATACAAAAAAGAATCCCCCCCTTTAAAATAATCACATTTTGCTCAAAAGGGAAATGTATATAAATAATTACAATTAATTATAATTAATTACAATTATTTACCTCAGCTGCCAGTTGTAACTGTAGCAGAATTAAGATTAAAATCAACTAATGTAAGGCTGGAGTCAGACCGTCTGGAGCGAGGGACAACTTTTCCATAAGAGAACAAAGGACTTTCCTGAGAATTAACAGAATTAACATCAAACAAAGGTGGTCTGAATTGAATGCTGGAACGTGTAAATTGTGCTATTAAAGAAAGCATCTCGAAACAGATAATGCAACACATTGGGGGGGGGGGGGGG
>NW_015659388.1:166069-167236 GCF_001515625.1 Sinocyclocheilus rhinocerous
CACACGGCTCCGGGGGGTGAATAAAGGCCTCCTGTAGCAAATCCATGCATTTTTGTAAGATAAATATCCATCAAACGTAATAAACACTTTTTTCTCACTTCCGCTGACGCCGTTCCGGCGGATGACTTAAGACGTCGACGTTGCGTGATTAGCGAGGTTATTTTAGTAAACGAAAACTAAAACTAAGACGAAAACGGTTGATGAAAAAACAATTTCGTAAACTGAAATAAAATAAAAATGACAAAATAATTGAAAAACTAAAACGAAACGAAACTAACAACAGTTATTGAAAAACTAACTGAAATAAAATAATAATTATTGTTCACGAAAAAATTAGCAAGACACGACAGTTACAATATATTATGATTGTTAAAAAAGAAAAAAGACATCTAATCATCAAAACCAAATTAGGCTACATTATTTTTCAATTTAATATTTCCATAAACAATAATAAATATGACATTAAGCACAACTTGTGTAGATTTATTTAGTAAAAAGGCCTGACTGCTTCATTTTGGCGTATATTTGTATACTTTTACCATTTAATCAATCTCAGCATGCGTTAATTTTGTGTCGCTAGACATTTGCTTCACTAAGGCTAAATTATGCCTTATTGCCTTTTATGCCTAAGTCTTTCTTTGGCCTGCGCTCTGGAAGTGATCTGTTAATTCTGCTAAACTTTAATTAAAACTGAAACTAAACTATATAAAAACTAAATAAAAATGTGTTCACAAAATAAAAACTAAACTAAAACTAACAACAATATTAATGAAACTAATAAAAACTAAACTGAATTGTATAGCAAATTTGAAAACGATATTAAAATAAAACTAATTTAAAAATTAAAAACTATAATAACCTTGGTGATTAGTGAGGAACGCGGAGACAAAACAAAACAAAACGCCGTTCACGAATTAGAAGAACAAAATCCGTGTATCATTCGATCATTCGTTTTTTGATTTAATATTGAAAGTAGAAAAATTAGAAAACGGCTCCTTTTTCGTTTTTTTGTTTTTTTCCAAAAAACGAAAAACGAGAATTCAGCTTAAATTTACGTTTTTCGTTCATGGGTAGAAAAATTAATAAACAGCTTGAATATTCGATTTCTACACGTGGGAATTAAACGCCCCTTTCTGCTGATTGGTCAGCCAAAGATCAAACCATGCC
>NW_015659388.1:169776-179253 GCF_001515625.1 Sinocyclocheilus rhinocerous
TGCAGCTCATGCCGCGCACAAGTGCATATCCTTTTGAGATATCAATTATAATCAATTTTAATAAAACACAAGACTACATTATATAACTCTAACAGTAGGCTATTTAATATCTGTTGTTCTCCGGTTGTCAGTCAGAATGACAGTTCTTGCGTGAACATAGGTCAACCCAAGCCAATTTATTATTCTTTCCCTTTTGTCTTAGTGTTTAAAATATTTATTTTGAAACAAATTAATTAATTTCTTAATTAAACAAACAGACTTACTGGGTGAGCAGGGTAGGCTATGACAGCTGTCATATCATACCCTGCCATGCCCAGCTGATGCAAAGAATAGAATTTATATCTACACAGAAGAAAGCCCTGTCTAGACTCTGCCCCGGTACGAGTTGTGTCGAGCTATTAATTTGACTGTTTGTTTGATGAAAAAAAGATTAAATGTTGCAATAAATGCGTTAAGAATCCGTACAACTGCAGCAGTGGAGGACTATTATTTTGCTGCGTGATACTGCAGAAGAACCGATGACGGCACGGTTTGATCTTCGGCTGACCAGTCAGCAGAAAGGGGCGTTCAATTCCCGCCCACATGTAGAAATCAAATATTCAAGCTGTTTATTCATTTTTCCACCCATGAATGAAAAACGAAAATTTAAGCTGAATTCTCGTTTCTCGTTTTTTGGAAAAAAACGAAAAAAGAAAAAGAAAAATAATACTTCCAATATTAAATCAAAAAACGAATGATCGAATGATACACGGATTGCACAAAACAAAAGGATTTGTAATGAAAAATGTCGGAGGATTTTGATAGAAGCCAAGAGGAGATTGGTTTTCCTTTGCTAAAGTAAGGCAACTTTGTTTCCTTTGCTCCTGCATTTCTCAGAGGCGCGCACACCACACATATGTCTTACATCATCCGCGTACCACAGTCAGCGGAAGTGAGAAAAAAGTGATTATTACGTATGAAATATGGATATTTATCTTACAAAAATGCATGGATTTGCTACAGGAGGCCTTTATTCACCCCCCGGAGCCGTGTGAGGGATGTTTTATTGTGGATGCGCGCACTTTATTTCACGTCTTCTGAAATGTTTACAACCAACACCCGTTTACACCCCATTGAAAGGCTTGGAGGGGCCAGGACAATTTTTAATATAACTCCGATTGGATTCATCTGAAAGAAGAAAGTCACATACATAGGATGCTTTGAGGGTGAGTAAAACACAGGCTAATTTTTATTTTTGGGTGAACTAACCCCTAATAATGTAATCTATTAACTATGCATAAAAATCTGTCTGTTTACTTAATTAACAGATATGGGTGTCATGCCATAACATATTTTTTAATACGAATGAGTTTATATTTAATGTGAATTTAACATTGAAAGTTAATGTGAATAAAAACATTGCAAGTTAGGCCACTAATCATAACACTTTCATTGTACAGTACAGAAAGAGAGCAAAGAACATTTACATTATCAAAGAACATTTTCACTGTAATTTTCATTTTTGGGTGAACTAACCCCTAATAATGTAATCTATTAACTATGCATAAAAATCTGTCTGTTTACTTAATTAACAGATATGGGTGTCATGCCATAACATATTTTTTAATACGAATGAGTTTATATTTAATGTGAATTTAACATTGAAAGTTAATGTGAATAAAAACATTGCAAGTTAGGCCACTAATCATAACACTTTCATTGTACAGTACAGAAAGAGAGCAAAGAACATTTACATTATCAAAGAACATTTTCACTGACAGTCTAGTTCAAGCACTCTCAAAAACTCCCATTAAAAGCACTGAAGCTGTTTACACTATGAAATTAATATCTTACAGATTCGTACACACATTTGCACTTTGTTGTATCTGACGAGAGAATTCGCCAGAAAGAGGTATTTAGTCAGCGAGCGAGTGAATAAAACACCGACATTTTAGCGATGACTCATCTGAACACCTCTGATTGGTCATTGCATTCATAAGCTCAACAGCATCGTGTGTGACTGGTTAATGCACAGTGCTGTATGAACGCATCTGTATCTGGCTCAGGGCCAGCCAGCGAACACAGATTTGAATTTAGCAGCTGATGATATGACGCACTGAACATTCTAATCACGCCGGTGTGATTGTATTAATCATAGAAAATATTAATCGGCTATTTTTGTCTTTTGGAAGCTGCATTCAAAATTAACTTGGCTCAAAAATCACTTTGAATGGGCATGACGCCTCTGATTCCAACTCATAACTGGAAGAGCCATGAAATTACCTATAGACCCGGAAATCACCCCAGCAGACCTGGGGCCTCTCATGTTTGCCTCTCTTGGAGAGGTTTACAGGCATCTTGGCAAGAACGGGGTCCTGAGGGT
The DNA here is from genome assembly GCF_001515625.1 of Sinocyclocheilus rhinocerous. Classification (NCBI taxonomy): domain Eukaryota; kingdom Metazoa; phylum Chordata; class Actinopteri; order Cypriniformes; family Cyprinidae; genus Sinocyclocheilus; species Sinocyclocheilus rhinocerous. The sequence goes on from NW_015659388.1 coordinate 172,139, forward strand.
GTTCTGGAGGAGCGGGCACAAGAGTGTGCTCTGGACTGGATTCAGGGACTGGAGCCCTCCTTGGGCTAAACTCGGGGACAGGAGCCCTCCGTGGGCTAAACTCGGGGACAGGAGCCCTCCGTGGGCTAAACTCAGGAACAGGAGTCCTCCGTGGGCTGGACGTGGAGTCAGGGGCCCTCTCAGGGTTAAACTCAGGAACCGCTTCCATAGAGGCAACAGGAGAAGCAAGCAGCTTGGGAATGGCCTTCGTGGCCATGACAAGAGAAGCAGCCAGCTTCAGAAGAGTCTCTATGGACAAGACAAGACAAACTGGAATTATTTCTCTGGACAAGACAAGACTTAGAAGCACGGCTTCAGTGGACATGACTAGTAAGTAAGTAAGTAAGTAAGTTTTATTTATAGAGCACATTTAAAATTCAGCGTTACACTGACCAAAGTGCTGAACAAAACCAATAATAAAATACAGGAAATTCTAAAATAAAGTAAAATTTAAAAAACAATAATAATAAAAAAATTGTAGTATCGGCAATAACAACAGTTTCACATTCAATTAATAGCCCGGAAAGGCGAGAGAGTAAAAATGTGTCTTAAGTCTGGACTTGAAAATAAAAACAGAAGAAGCACTACACTCTAGTCGGGGGCTGGAGCCATCGCTCGACCCTGGTCGGGGGCTTGAGTGAGCAGTGGCCGGCGGGCTTGACTGATGAACGGCCGGCAGACTTGACTGAGCAGCGGCCGGCGGGCTTGACTGGTGAACGGCCGGCGGGCTTGAGCGAGCTGCGGCCGGCGGGCTTGACTTCGTAGCGGCCGACAGACTTGACTGATGAACGACCTGCAGACTTGACTGATGAGCGGCCGGCGGACTCGCAGTACTTGCGGTGATCCCGCAGAATTCCCAAGCTTACCCCACGAAGGGAAAACTCTGCGGGCTAGGGCGGAAAAACGAGCGGTGACTTCCATGCCGCGGGAAGAAAAAAAAAGAAAAACTTTCATAACCGAAAAAACAAAATGAGGAAAAGGGGCACCACTTACTGTATTGGTCCGGTATTCTGTCACGGTTGCCTTCTGTGGTGAAACTAAGAACAAGGAGACGGGATAAACTCAAATTAACAGTCTTTAATCATCCAAGACAGGGTAAAACAAGGCAGGCAGGGACACAGGAAACACAACATCGACGTTCAATAACGGACCAACTCAGATAACACAGACAGTAACTTAAGTAAATGGGGTAATTGGCAAGACACACCTGGGAGCAATCAACAATCAAACACATGGGAAAACCAAATGAACATAGCAAACTATAATGAGGACAGGAACATAACCAAATATTGGCACACATGAGGGAAAACAAAACAAAACAAAACACACAGAACAGTCCTTGGGCGTGCCCTCCGTGGGCTAAACTCGGGGACAGGAGCCCTCCGTGGGCTAAACTCAGGAACAGGAGTCCTCCGTGGGCTGGACGTGGAGTCAGGGGCCCTCTCAGGGTTAAACTCAGGAACCGCTTCCATAGAGGCAACAGGAGAAGCAAGCAGCTTGGGAATGGCCTTCGTGGCCATGACAAGAGAAGCAGCCAGCTTCAGAAGAGTCTCTATGGACAAGACAAGACAAACTGGAATTATTTCTCTGGACAAGACAAGACTTAGAAGCACGGCTTCAGTGGACATGACTAGTAAGTAAGTAAGTAAGTAAGTTTTATTTATAGAGCACATTTAAAATTCAGCGTTACAGGAAACACAACATCGACGTTCAATACCGGACCAACTCAGATAACACAGACAGTAACTTAAGTAAATGGGGTAATTGGCAAGACACACCTGGGAGCAATCAACAATCAAACACATGGGAAAACCAAATGAACATAGCAAACTATAATGAGGACAGGAACATAACCAAATATTGGCACACATGAGGGAAAACAAAACAAAACAAAACACACAGAACAGTCCTTGGGCGTGACAGTAATATAGTAGGTTTTTTATTAAAAAATAAATGCCTTTCCGATGCGATATGAGATTTGAAAAGGAAGAAAAAATGTTCGGCAAAAGGCGAATTCGAACTCTGGTCGATCGCATCAAAACAACAATGGCACATGCTTTACCATCTAAGCCACTGGAGCTGTTGCTTGCTAGTAGTCTTTTGTAGTGTTGACTATCCCAATCACACGTAAGTGGGCAGAGTTAGTGTAAATAGCTTCTGCCAACAAGGCGGGCAATTTGCACTTAGTGTAAATAGACACTCCAAAAATCAACACTGATATACGTCATCTGCTGGAGCATTCCAAATTTCACACTACTAGGCACACTACAGCTTTTTCTGGAGGTGAAGTCATCAATGAGCTCATCATATGATAATTAAAACATTAATTAACGTTAATAAATGTTATTAACGTCAACATCCAAAAAAGTTTAACAGGATTATGGACATACCTGAAAGTGATGCACAGGCTTCATCTTGGGCTTTTTTACTTTTTCTTTTCTCTGCGCCGGAATGCTGATGATTTTTTCCCCCCCGGGCACAGATGTCCATTATGATCATTTGCAGTCAGCCGCAAACATGAGGTGAGGGCAGCACAGGTGCGGTAATGGCGCATCATGTGTAGCCTACGGACTACTGCGTTCACCGTAAAATGCATTTTTTATAAATGGGTGATTCTTAGACTATGGGCACTTTTATGTTCTTTGGTGTTGGTGCCCTTCGCAAACTGCATACTCGGTGTATAGGAAGCAGCGGTACTGGCAGGTTTATTTGGATCAATCAATTTGGCAACTAACACCTACAAAATAGCCAAACAATCCCAATTCTCCACATGGTTGATGGACCAGATGGCCACTGGTTTTCAACACATCACCAATAGCAATGATAACATTATCAAAGTGGTTAGATCCGAAGAGCAGGCGCTTCTAACGATCAGCCATACACTGTTCAATCAGACCCGTACCATCGAATGTGACTTAGCCTGCAGATCATATGCACAAGATTTGTTCACTGCAACAAAACAGGAAATTTTAGATCTTTGTCTTCATAAGACCCCAAGACATGTTTTGAATGATTTAATTGAAATTCTAGACCTGCATAGATGGTTCTCTTCAGAGAAAATGAAAAATGTTAGATATTCAGAACTATTGTTCACAATTATGATGTATACTGGAAATGAATGTGCTGGTTGCCTTGGGTTTTTTGCCACCTTTCCTTTAATGCACCCAGACCAAGTTTATCCAAATTCCACTACTATTCGCTCTGTTGGCGTGGTAGTTAAAAATCAGGTAATTAAATGGGACCACCTCACTGGATATATGACTTTGAAGGGTACCTTGGTCAAGGAGACCTTGTTTACCAGTCACACTTGTCATGAAACTCACAATTATGTTGTCTTTACATGTAACACACTACAACTTTTCTCTCCCAATGATAGTAAACTCATACATTTTCAATCGTTGCATGGCCATTCAAATGCTATTCAAGTGTCTCATACACAGTGGTGCGTTATCAGTGAGATGAATTCTTTCACATATGGAGGACTGACCTGACCTGCCAATCACTCCTTTTGCTTGGAAGTGACAGAGGACTTTTCCATGGGCCAGATCAACATCCTTGGAAGGATGCCACAGGATGCAGAGGTCTCACCATGGTGGGACGACACCTTCTATGAACACAGGACACAAGCCTTGGTCGAGACGATGGACTTGGCACAGAAAGTCATCCTTCAAACTGAATACCACCTCTCTCAAACACAAGTGGAGACAAACTTGGCATGAAAGACTGCACAGATTCTGTCTAGCTCATCTACTCGATCGGCCCAGACTGCATACATTTGGTGGGACTGGATGCTTCGAGGATGTGCTATTGGAAGCGCACTCATCTTCTCCTTCACGCTATTACAATGCTGCTACTTCAGATACCTCATCGGATCAGTGAAATCGTCCACCAACGCTATCCTAACTCTCAGTCCCCTACAACTACCCACCTTACATAGACTGAACGGACACTGCTGGAACCCTCGTAAATGGCCTACGGTGCCAAAGGGGGGAAAACTGTAAGGCTGGAGTCGGACCGTCTGGACTGAGGAACAACTTTTCCATAAGAGAACAAAGGACTTTCCTGAGAATTAACATTTGAACATAACACACTAACACATTTCTAATATTCAAATCCGTTAAAGGATTTTTAGGCTGCATTAATTAGGACAACCGGAACTGGGAACACTTCCCATAACACCCGATGTACTTGCTACATCGTTAGAAGAATGGCATCTACGCTAATATTAGTCTGTTTCTCTCTTATTCCGAGGTCACCGTAGCCACCAGATACAGTCTGTATCCAGTTCAGATGGTCACTGCAGTCACCAGGATCCAGTACATATCCAGCCCAGATGGTGGATCAGCACCTAGAGAGGACCTGTACAGCCCTGAATGTCAGCGGAGATCAGGACAACTAGACGAGTCCCAGAGACAGATCCCCAGTGAAGACCTTGTCTCCTAGACGGCCACTGGGACAAGACCACAGGAAACAATTGAATCCTCTGCACAATCTGACTTTGCTGCAGCCTGGAACTGAACTGCTGGTTTCGTCTGGCCAGACGACAACTGGCCCCCCAACTGAGCCTGGTTTCTCCCAAGGTTTTTTGGTTCCTTTCCGCTGTCGCCTCTGGCTTACTTAGTTGGGGTCACTTAATTTCCAGCGATATCGTCGACTTGATTGCACAGATACTATTTAAACTGAACTGAGCTGGAAGATGACATCACTGAATTAAATGATGAACTGCCTTTAACTGAAAATTGAGTGTTTACTATTATCATTTTGCATTATTGACATACTATTTTCCTAATTAATGCTGCATAGTTGCTTTGACACAATCTGTATTGTTAAAAGCGCTATATAAAGGTGACTTGACTTGACTTGAACACTCTCTTGAACACTCTCCTGCATAAGTAACAGCACCATCCGAGACGCACCACGCCGAGCAGTTCACACCTCACCATTACATTCTCCCCATCACTCTCTGTTCCCCATCCTTTCTCTCTCACCCAAAACTCACTGTAAATCTATGCAATGTTAAGTGTATACAACAAGTGAATTTACATGTTTGGTATCATTTGAAATGTCTCAGTGCACCTGGTAAAATGGTCTCATTGTCCCAGACATAGTACACTAAAAGTGTGCACTCCCCCAGGTCCCTCATTCAAACTACCTCCTGTATGTAAATAAGTGCCCTCTTCTACAGGTATCAATAACCCATTCGATCACAAATTCTGATAGCCCATTTGTGACCCCTTGAATAGGGGACCAAAACCTAATTATAATTGCAGACACCACCATTTGGTAAGCCTATTGTATTATCTGGGTATTTAAGTAAAGATGGCGAAGGGTTCAAGGAGTCTGTAGACAGATCTCCCTCACGATTGCTGTGTGTAGTCTTTTTCATTGTCAGGTAAATGCTTCTATATTGGTAACACTTTATAATAACGTTCAGTTGTAAGGCCTTTATAAGTGATTAGTTAATGATGAACTAATCATTTGCAAAACATAACTATGTGTTCATAAATGATTAAGAGGTGATTTGTTAATATTTTTATCTATGTTTTGTAGATTGAGTTATAAATCATTTACAAGTGATTAGATGATTAACTAATCATTTACAAAACATGTACGTTCACAAATGATTAAGTAATATGCTAACGATTTACCAATTTGTCATAAGTTATCTTAAAAAATAGCATATCATGAAATAATCAAACATATCCTTAGTAAATGGTTAATAAGTTACTAGTTAATATATTATTAATCACTTATAAATCATTGAAATGTCAACATTGTACTATTATCTCACAGCGTTAAAAATAATCCATGTGTGTCAGAGAAGACATCTGTCTACACCCTCACCAGTCAGCCCTTACATTGCCGTACACACTACAAAGTACTCAAAACCTGTTTACAATTTACAAAGCTTTCTGCATACCCTAATCTAAAGTGTAAACTACTCATCAGTTGTAAATGTTTTACTCATCATTCGTAGATCTTTCACCCCAGTGTGTACACACACACAACCTGTAACCGGCAGGTTTCTAAAACATTTACAACTGATGAGTAGTTTACACTTTAGATTAGGGGATGCAGAAAGTGTTGTAAATTATTTATTAATGCGTTTACACAACAGGTTTTGAATACTTTGTAGTGTGTACTGCAATGTAAAGGCTGACTGGTGAGGTTGTAGACAGATGTCTTTTCTGATACATGATTATTTATAATGCTGTGCGATAATAGTACAATGTTGACATTTCAATGATTTATAAGTGAATAATAATATATTAACTAGTAACTTAACTAGTAACTATACTGAAAACGATTAATTGAATGTAATACTTTTTTAAGATAAGTGCACTGTAAAACCGGGTAAGTTAATATAACTCAAAAAAATAGTTGAAACTGATTACATCGAAATTTTTAAGTTATATTAACATTTTATAAGTTAAAGAAACATCATTTTTTTAAGTAAATGTTACCAAGTAATTTTAACTGATATTAACTTAATCTTACAAGTTACTACAACATTATTGATCAAGTTCATTTTACAAGGAGTTTTTGGGTTCACAGAACCAATTAAAATTAAATAAAGATGACAAACATTACCGAACAGTTTCAGGTTGCATTGATTTTCATATAATTTTTTCCATACTATGGAAAGCTATGTTAGAACAAAAACTGTTTGGTTACCAACAATCTCTCCTCTTTTTTAAAGATGGCTTACGAGATTTGTAAATCATTAGCATATTACTAAATAATAATTTATGAACGCATAGTCATGTTTTGTAAATTATTAGTTCATTACTACTGTAATTCATGGTTAAGTCAGGTAGTTATAAAACATTTAGTAGCTGCCAGCCAACTATTTTTGTGAGCTCATCTAAAGTGAGGACTATTTATACCTTGTAAAGCATTTACAAAGGAGATTTAAAAGCTCATTAACCTTCCAAATAGAAAAGTTAAACAAACACAAGACAGAGGGATACAGAACACAAAAATATTTTTTCAAGATTGAAAAAAATAAACTGTACAACTGTTCACTTGATAAAAAAAAAGAAAAAGAAACCTCTGCAATTTCATAGAAAAAAAAT
>NW_015659388.1:179341-188808 GCF_001515625.1 Sinocyclocheilus rhinocerous
AAATTACAAATTTTTTTTCCTGGTGATTAAAGAGATGTTTAAACGTCTCTCTCTCTCTCTCTCACCCACCCCTTCACTCACCCCCACTCTCAACACACACACACTCAAAATACTGATATGTATGTTGAGTTTCATGAAATTCTAAGCATGTTTTCTGCCTCAAAATCACCAGAAAAGAATATTCAAGTTTGACACGTTGCCATGGCAACAATATTTTAGATATCAATATCCCCTCAACAGTTTTACATCGGCCTTGTTTTGACATTATTCTGAAGAAGTTTGAAGCAAATCGAGTAAAAATAAGATGCTGAATTAAAAGCATTTTGAAAATGACACACTTCCTGCTGCCAGTTGGTGGTGCTATAACTTTGACTCCTAATAGTCACATGTATGCGATCGGCATCATACAACGAACAAATCCCTGAAGTCTGATCAAAATCAGACAATGTATGTGGATGTTATTAGACACTTCCTGTTTCTCATTTATTGCCATAACTTCATCACCTCACCACGAGCAAACCGTTCTAGATATCAAAAATCCCTTTAGCAATTTAGCATCCCCAATGTGTTGAGATCATGTTCACCGAGTTTGGTGGCAATCGATTGGAAATCCTCCGAAGAGTATATCTAATTCCAGAGCATGCGCTTTTTACACAGCCCTGAATAGCCAACTTCCTATGACATGCAGTGCGAAAGTTGTTCGGCTCAATGAGATCTATATGTGTACTGAGTTTCATATGAATTCGTGCAAGTATGTGTGAGCTATACATCAAGTTTTCTGACTGTGTTCCAGGGGGCGCTGTAGAGCCCCTGTGCCACGCCCAGGTCCCAGCATCTGCGGCGTCCTAATGACCGCAGATTCCAATGTGTGTGCCAATTTTCAAGAGTTTTTGAGCATGTTAAGGCCCCCAAAAAGCCCCGGATAGTCGAAAAAAAAAAATCCTTAGGAAATCAATAGGGCCCTAGTGGCTTGGGCCCTAAAAAAAAATATAAAAATAATAATTCTTAGGGGATCAATAGGGCCCTGCACCTTAGTGGCTTGGGCACTAATGATTTATTGGAGATGAAAGCAAAAGGGGCCTTGATTAGGTCACACTTTCAAAGCGTTGATCAAATGGGTGTGCCGTCTAAATGATTTTTTTGGCCTTGAGAAGAAGAATGGTCAAACGAGATTGAGATTTTTTTCATTCATTGCGATCTGAGTCAGGGAAATTGTTAAGTGATGTCAATGAAATTCGTAAAATGATTGATAATTTTAATAAAGAGCTATACAAAAGTGAGTTTAAAATAGAACAAAACACAAGTAATTCTATTTTAGAAAATTTACCTCAAGTTTCTGTTGAATCTAATAAAGATCTTAGTGGTAATTTACGGCTGGAAGAATTGAAAAAGCACTTCAGAATATGCAGCCTGGGAAGGCTCCGGGTATAGATGGTCTTCCGGTTGAGTTTTTTAAAAGTTTTTTGGTCTGTGTTGGGCGAAGATTTGCTTGAGGTTTTAAATGACAATTTTGTAAATGGTATTTTACCTTTGAGCTGTCGACGGGCTGTTCTCACCCTTCTGCCAAAAAAGATATAAAATGTTGGAGACCAGTGTCAGTATTGTGCAGTGATTATAAGATACTTTCTAAAGCCCTTGCTAATAGACTTTCAGGGGTTTTAGAGCAAGTGATTCACTCTGATCAAACATATTATATACGTATTCCTGAGAGGTCACTTTTCGATAATATATCTTTTATTCGTGATATCTTTGACCTTGCAAAAATGAAAGCGTTTGTTGTTGGCCTAATCTCTTTAGATAAGGAGAAGTCCTTCGATAGGGTTGAACATCAATATCTTTTAAACACTCTAGAAGCCTTTGGTTTTACAAAAGACTTTGTGGATAAAATTAAGGTTTTATACAATGATGCTGAAAGTGTTATTAAAGTTAACGGTAGCTTATGTGCTCCTTTTAAAGTGAAAGACTCTTTTACACAAGGTTCAAGAAAAAAATTAAAGATATGTGTTTATCATCTTCTGGTAAAAGTGTTTTTCTGTCAGCTTATGCTGATGATGTAGTGGTCTTAATTAGTGACCAAAAAGACATTGATACAGTGGTAAATATTTTAAATGATTTTAAAGAAGTATCATCAGCTAAAGGAAATTGGGGCAAAAGTGAAGTGATTTTGGTCGGCCATTGGTTACAGGGTGTACCAAAGCTCCCAAATGGCTTAACCTGGTCTAAAGGAGGTTTTAAATATCTTGGAGTGTTTCTTGGAGATTATTTTATTGTTAAAAGAAATTGGGATGATGTTCTTGAAAAAGTAAAAGGAAGACTAGGTAAATGGAAGTGGTTTATTCCAAAGATGTCATACAGGGGACGCACTCTAGTTATTAACAACCTTGCAGCCACCTCCTTGTGGCATCGTTTAGCATGTGTGGATCCTCCTGTGTGTTTAATATCGGATATTCAGAAAGTATTAATAGATTAAAAAAAAAAAAAAAGGAAAAATTACACTGGGTATCACAAAGTGTGTCATTTTTATCGAAAGATGGAGGACAGGGTCTTGTCAGGGATCTGGAAGGAGGACCCTATTGCAGTGTGAGTAACAAGGGTTTATTGACAAAACTGATCAATACAAAATGGTTGTGAGGTGCACAGGTGATACCACAACCGGAACACAGAAAACAGAGATAGCTAGGGAAGGCCACTGGAACAGCCTCAGACTTCAACTGGCAGAATACTATAGCAGCAGAGGAGGCGGCAAGACCAGGCCGGTGGAGAGACCAGAGCAAGGCACCAGAGAGCTGAGCTCAGGTACTTATTGACCATAAACTCTGAAGCACCCCAGATGCCAGGCAAGGGAATCAGTGGACAGGAACAGGTCAGGACAGGAACTCTAACACCACAACAAGACAAAACATGGCTCCACAGGAACACAAATTATGCCAAGACAGGCAAGAGAATAAACAAAACAAAAGGACTAAAAATAAAAAATAAAAAAAAAAGGTAAAAATAATTATTAAATTAACCAACACAAAATAACTAAAATATCAACCAAAAAAATGAAAACAAATGATCAGGACTAAGAGAAGTAAATGAATACTAAATAAAAGCAAAAAGACAAAAACAGACCAAATCCAAAAACAAGGAGCAAGACAAGAACATAGAATTACAAGAGACAAGACTAGGGCAAGACTAGAGCACAAGATCAAACAGACAGGGAGACAGGAACACATACCCAGCCACACCCACAGACAGAGACAAACACAGTGAGGGAAAGAATGACCATGGACCGTCCAAGACAGTAGGACAAGGGGCACTATAAATAGGGAGGAAAACACAAGGAACAGGTGAGCACAATTAGACCAACAAGTCTAACAAGAGGGTGTGGTAAAGAGGAAACAAGGAGAGGCTAGAGAAGCACATGGCTGAGAAAAACAAACTAGGCCATGTGCTGACAGGACAACAGACACAAGAAACAAAACACAAGACAAATGGAGTGTCAGGGCAGAACCCTGACAGGGTCTTATACATGTGCAAAGTAGAATTGCAGCTTTTCGTATGCGTTTTATACATAGATTTTTTTATATGGATCATTCAACTCAAATTAGAAGGCTGTTGCATGTGAGAATTTGACGAATTTGGGAGGCTTAAGTCTGGATAAGTCTCTTACATACATTGGAAGTACCTATTTTTTATAAGAAAATTTTTAAAGTCTGGAACTTATTTGTTGTTGTTATTGGACAAAATTCAAGGTCGCTTTATTGATCGAACCACTGATCTATGGAACCCGTTTTGATGAAGTGGAAAAATTGTTCTTCCTGCAAACACTGGACAATTAATCAAAGCTGGATTTACGACACTTGGACATTTAGTGAATACCGCTGGACCGGAATTTTAAAATTATGGAAGAGACCGCTGTAAAACTGGGTTATAAATCTATTAGGTTGGTTCGTCAAATGTTAATGAAGTGGCGGTCAGCTTTAAAAGAAGAAGAGTTGAAAATCCTTACAGATTTTTGTCGAGGTTTCATAAAACCTAAGGAAGAGGACCCATTCCATAATTTAATTTTGTCTCCTAAATTGGATGAATGTAAAGGTCCATTTTGGGAAAATAAAAATATGTTTTTAGTACTGATTCGTTTAATGTGAAAGAGGTGTATAAAAGTTGTGTTAAAGTTTTTAATAGAAAGGATTTAAATAACAGGAATGATACACCATGTACGTGTCCTTGGGCTTAGTATGGATTGTAAACCAGAATGGAGAGCACTATACAAGCCACCGTTATCTAAGAGAGGGGGTGATATTCAATGGAGAATCTTACATGTCAAAGCTGTCAATGATTTTATTTCTTTGTTAAATCCTGAGATTAGTCCTGATTGCCCTTTTTGTACTCAAAGGGAAACAGTTTTTCATGCTTTTATGTATTGTTGCAGACTAAGACATTATTTATTGTTTTAGAATTTTTTTTCAAGTCTTTTAATGAGTTTTTTTTTCTATGCAAATGTTTATTTGTGGTTTAAAATATGTAAGGAGAAGGGCTTCTGAGTGTCAATTGTTTAATTTGGTTTTGGGCCAATCAAAAATGTCAATTTATGTGGGTAGCAAGAATAAGGTTGAGAATATTTCTGGACAAGATGTATTGATGGTTTTTATCAATTTAATTAAATCAAGAGTAATTACGGATTTAAATTTTTTCAAAGTTATGAATGATTTGTCATCATTTGAAATGAAATGGTGTAGTAGAAATGTATCATGTTCTTTATGTGAAGGGATGTTATTTTTTGCATCTTTTTTTGCAGTAAAGGAGTATTTTGTTGTATTGTATATGAAAGGAAGTATGTAGAAGTTTTTTTTTGTATTATGACTTTTTTGAATTTTTTATAAAGTAAAGTAATTAATAATTGTTTGTTTGATTGTAATAAAATTCAAAATTCTCTCTCTCTCTCTCTCTATCTCTCTGTAACTATTCTAAGATTATTTGTACTGAGAATAATAATTTATAATTAAGTGCAGTTTAATGCAGTTTACTGATTTACTAATTTGCTTAATTTTGAAATGATAACTCATTTTGTTTTGACTTGCCATTTCAAAGATTACATTTAAACAATACTACACTTCATTGAAATTTCTGTGATCATTTAACCTTTATCATAAATAAATAGTTTATTTATCTTGTTTACCATGGGTCACATAATATGCTGTCAGGTCACAAGCCTGATTTGAGCCACACTCCTCCCACAACAGTTGACCCTCATATTGTTTGCCGTGATCCACACTGTGCCATCATTGCCACACATGGCCCAGCTCTGGCTGAAAGAGTACATGCCATTGCCGAGAGGAGGCCAGCAGTGCCAGCTTGAGGCCGCATTCGGGCCAAGATCGTTTGCTATGTGGGTCTGACATGCTTAGATGACATTTTAAGGAATATCTAAGCAGACACATAAAAGCATGCATTCCAAACATGCATTTCAGGGAAAGATCTCAAAATAAATTTTATATCTGCCCTCTTAATCACTATGTTTTTACCTATGTTAGTCATACGAGCATCTGCACCACTGACAGCCTTCATCTGACAGCAGATGATATTAAGATAAAAAAGCTTGGAATGATCACAGTAAGTCATTATGTACCATCCTCCATTCTCCTCATCTTTCCAAGTGTTTGAATATCAGTTTTTGTTCATGAAATGTTCAACATAGCTGTGAAAGAGGATACATTTATTCTTGAGTCCTTGCTGTCCTGGCCCTCATCCCAGTGAGGAGGAGTACGCTTCTGGAATGTTGCAGCGATTAAGTGCAACAGAAGCTGAATAACAATGTATGCCTGTTTTCATAAAGACAGAAGGGCACCTCTCCTGAGGCAGACTAAAATATGTTAAAAACAACCCAATGAAGTTAGATTTCGACCTCAAAACTGTGTAAATATAGGATAGGACATTTGGTTAAACAAGCCAAGCAAGATAAGTTGCACAATTAGCCCTACAGGCAAAGTTAAAAATTTTACCTCATGTTTGTACCAATACTGAATAATTTGACCTCAGATGTCATTATTTTCATATTGTTTACTTATATTCTACATAATCTGTAATGCTTGATAACAAGGCTGGACTGGGACAAAATTTCAGACCAGGAAATCTCACACTCCTCCAGGCCATCCCATACACCCACAATACATTTTGAAACTCTATTTTTTTATGGCCATCACCATCACATAAAAAAGGTTTAAATCCTTAGGCTGGGGCCATTCTCTCATCAACTTCACTTCCATTTTCCTTTACATTCTCTTCATTTTCCCTGACTATCTCTCACTTGTATGTGTGTTTTACTTTTTTGCTAATTTTCTTGTACCTGTCACTTTTTCATCAGCTTGTCTCCACCATTGTTGCAAAACAACCACCTCATTGTAATTTTTTTGCACATAATATACATTTTAGTTAATTTAAAGTATTACATTACGACAATGTGTTATTATTTTATCTCAAATTGACTAAAATACTCGAGATTAAAAAAAACTATATTTTCTAAATTGTCCAAATGTCAAAATTAGTAAAAAAAAACAAACAAAAAAACTACATCATAAAAATATCTTTACAGAAAAATCCCAATACTGAATATGTCATTGCATTATCACAAGTCACGTTTTTCCTTAACGAAAATGAACCATTGGTAATTTTCGTAAAGGTTGTGTTGTTGTCTGTCCTAGCTCCCTCTAAACCTTTTATAAAATGATATGAATATTTGTCTGCTAAATTACTACTGTAACTTTACAATAGATGATGATGTCCTTTAGCATCCAGTATTTTGAGCAATGTTAGTAATGGGGTGCTACTGCTAACAGTTGCTGCAAATTTAATACTTAATTAAAAGCTGCAGTCCGTAAGTTTTGCCTCTTTGTCGCCATCTCTGTTTGAAAACCTGCAATTGCAGCTTTTTGCAGAATTATCTTCCTTGCGTGGGTTGTGCTCCGGCTCGACTCCAGCACAGATGAATCTAATGTTTTGAAGAGTATGTGTGGCAATCAGTCACCACACCGGTGTGGATATTTACTGTTCTTCGCAATCACAGATTCTAGCCTACGTCTTGGAATATATGACCCAAATAAGAATTTTCACTGTTTATTGTCATCTGAACAAGTAACAAGTCTGGCACTTTTGTTTTGACCAACTGAGGAAAAAAGCATTACAATAAATTGCGCTACCAATGGTGATTTAATCTAAAGATTGGCTAGCTCATATCACATCAAACCGTGCAAATGATTATTGTTATACTTTATTCTCAAATTATTAATGTTAACAACATCAGCGAATAATTTAATTTCATTCACATGTGTTTCATATACACATAATCCTTTCTGGATTACAATCTGCCATCAAAATGATAAATGTAATTATTCTAGCTGCTGTGAGAAAAGGCTATAAACGATCTGCCACCTGCAGGATCCTCAGTCACATGTGATAGCCTAGTAGCCGAGACAAATATTGTATTCTTCACTCCACTACATTTCTATCAAGGTCCTCGAAGTAGAAAGTCGTTTCTATGTAGCAGCTTTGAAAGTCAGTGGGTGATTTTTTTCTTCTCTAAAACTTTACTTACTTTTTTTCAGACAGTTTATCAGTAATCACTCTTATAGGGTTACATGAAAAGATTTCCCAGCATTTTTTGAACACTGACCAGCTGCAAATGGTGATATTTATTTACAACAATTGGCTACGCTGCTTTCATAGACGCACACACACACACACACACACACACACACATTATTGCACACAACAACATAGCACGGTAACTTTTATTAGTAAAATAGCTTTGACAGGCTACTGACTCACAACGTTATATTTCTCTGCAATGAGGGGGTAAAATCGTCAGCGGCAATCCACCTGTCACTTAAGTGGCCGCGCCCCTAATTATGCAGAACTTTAAGGCTTAATATAATTTTAACGGATGAGAGAGCGGGAGGTTGCCGCTTGGTTCACACACGAAACTTTCATCTCTCTCTCTCTCTCTCTCTCTCGCGCACGCTAATTCAAATAAATGATATAATTAGCCTAATTAATGCAAATAAATGCGATCTTACCGCACTGCTTCTCTGTGTCTGATTTAAAGCAGGCCGAATGCTAAGCTTAACTGACGAAAATGACCATAATTAGCACGATGGAAGAATTACCTTCTTGTCGTATACAACCATTCAAAAACTCGGCAGAATTTATGTGACCACTGCACCTGATGTTCATAAACTTTTAATAACTGGTAAGTGTTTTTTCTTTTGCCTTGTGAACTGGCCGAGCCTTAGTGATTCTGTTTCTTTACATGTATTTGTTTACTGACCGTCGGGTCAGACGATCTCGGGTACGGGCCGGGTTCGGGCTTCACTTTAAAGCCCATGCAGTCCTCTAGTGGGTAGGGGTGTTATTTAATTATTTATTTTTGTTTCGTTTTTTTTCCCCATAGGTTTTTAACATTCTAAAAGCTCTTTATTCCAAATATACTACACGGATCATTTTTAACCAAAAAAAGTTACGGACTGCAGCTTTAAATAAACAAAGACAAAACAAGGACAAAACTACAATAGCCTATTTACAGATGAAACTGACCTGAACAGGTCAGTAGTTTTGCCTCTCTGATCCACCTGTGTGCTTCCACTACATTCTTGAGTCAAGTCAAGTCAAGTCACCTTTATTTATATTGTGCTTTATACAATACTGAAGCAGCTTTACAGTGTCAAACAGGAAAATAGTTTGTCAATAATGCGAGACAATAACAGTCATTTTTTTCCAGCTAAAGTCAGTTCATTGATGATTCAGTGATGTCATCATCCAGTTCAGCTCTCTTCCAATAGTGTTTGTGCAATCAGTCAAGTGTTCCCAACTAAGCAAGCCAAAGGCGACAGTGGCAGGGCACCAAAACTCCATCGGTGACAGAAATGGAGAAAAAACCTTGGGAGAAACCAGGCTCAGTCGGGGGGCCAGTTCTCCTCTGGCCAGACGAAACCAGCATGGCATGGTTTAATTCCCGGCTGCAAATCGGTATACAAAGAGTTCCTGTTTGACGGGGGGTCAGTTCTCCTCTGGCCAGATGAAACCAGCATGGCGTGGTTTAATTCCAGGCTGCAATACAGGTGCAGAGGACTTGTCTGGTTCCCGTGGTCTTGTGCCAATGGTCGTCGAGGTGATGAGGTTTTCACAGGGGATCTGTCTCTGGGGCACATCTAGTTGACATGGACTCTGCTGACATTCAGGGCTGTAGAGGTTGTCTCTAGGTGTCAACCATCTGGTCTGGATATGGACTGGATCTGGGTGGCTACGGTGACCATCTGATCTGGATACAGACTGGATCCGTATGGCTATGGTGACCTCGGAATAAGAATGAAAGAGACTAATATTAGTGTAGATGCCATTCTTCTTACGATGTAGCGAGCACATCGGGTGTTATGGGAAGTGTTCCCGGTTCCGGTTGACCTAATTAATGCAGCCTAACAATCCTTTAA
>NW_015659388.1:190967-194644 GCF_001515625.1 Sinocyclocheilus rhinocerous
AGGGGAACCACCTCCATGGTCGTAATAGAGCAGACTGACAGTTCAGGCCTCATTGGCTGTAACTGGACACGCAGAGAATTCAAACGAAGATGGGAGAAGAAGAGGCATGTCCACATTTAAATAGTTTCCCTCTGAGTCCAGAAGTAGCTCTCCCAACTTTCCTAATCCCTGCTGAACACCTCTGGTGTGGCTTTCCTCCACTCCCTCGCGCTCCACTGTGACTTCCTCCGCGGCGGGCTTACTTGCCGGCTCACACACCTGGTCAGACATCGGTTGTGGCTCTAGCTCCGGGGCGATCCTCAGTTCTGCACGTCGCTCCTATAGGCTCTGGCTCGTCAGTCGCTGTGGGCTGTGGCTCTCCGTCTGCAGTGGGCTCAAGCTGATGCTCCGCCCAGCGGGGTGATGTTTGGCTGGGCTCTAGGTCCGGAGTGGGCCTGGCGAGATCTTCCTTAATTGCGATGGTGAATGGAGATCCGTTTCTAACCAGTACCCACTCCACAAAGGCGATGAAACCATCACGGCAGTGATGGTCCCAAGGACCATCTTCGGACAACCGCGCTCTGCAAGCATTGTTGAGGCTCGCGTTGTAGAATGCGCAGAGGCAGTCGTCCGGGTAACTGGTGTGATGAGCTACTTCCAGAAACAATCTGGTATGGTCCTCGACAGATCGCTCCAGCAGGAGGAGGAATAAAACAAAACAAAAAACGGAAAAACAAAACGTGGGGAAACACGCCGCTTACATATTTTGTGGCCGGTTATTCTGTCACAGGTGTGCTGGTGCAAAACAATGCGCACGGAGAAAAAGATTATTCCACTAGGACTTTTACTGATGATGCTGAAGAGGGGTACATCCAAACACAAGTAACAATACAATAACCGGCAACTCAGGGAACAAAATGGGGAGACTTTATACAAACACAAACAAGGGACTAATTAGTAACAAGCGACCGGTTACTAAATTAACAGGACACAGGTGAACTGAATGAACTAATCAAGGAAACGAAGCAAAACTAGTGCTGCGTCCCAATTCGCCTACTTATACTATGCCCTAAAAGCATGTACTCTTTTTGTGAAGAAAAAGTACATACTTTTGAGTATGTAGCAGAATAGTAGGCAAGCTTTGGGACATACTACTTCGTCATAACTGCGTCTTTAACGGACGCTCTGTTGCTTAGTTACGTACATCCTGTCACCATTTAAACTGCACTGTCAATCATCTTGTCAAAGTTAACATTATCCTATTATTATATAATAGAGAAATGAAGAGGCACGTTGATCTGCCAGTCGCGGGTCTATCATGCCGAGAACTCTGCTCATATGTTTGCATAATGATGCATTTAAACGTTAATGACCAAACGTACCATTATAAAGTTCACAGTGTTGCTGCAGATGAAATATAATGCGGATAACATTAAATAAATATTTTTTCAACAGGTTAGATATTATTTATCACTCAAACCGCTTTCTCTACCTGTCTGTCGGTCTCACATATCCGCCATGTTTGTATTTTTTTTTTTACACTTTTTATGCGTATTTGTAGTTGTAATCGAATCTTTGTCCACCGTGCAATGTGTTGTGGGCAATATTAACCATTAGAGTATGCACGGATCTGCACTTCGAATTTCTACGGGAAGCAGTAAACCATCCGGGTACCTTTAGAATACTCATTTCAACATACTATGATTTGGGACATACTAATTCTAATTTCGAATACTATTTAGGACGGATAGTATGCGTATTGGGATGCAGCATATGTCATGAAACAAAACTAAACAGGAAAACAGGAAATTAAACACAAAAGTCCATAATTGTGACAGTTTCTTTGCTCCTTTACTGAAAATAGTTCCAAACAAAACCAAATCAAATTACTGGTCAAAACAAATCATTATTACTAGCCAAAAACAAAAAATCTATATTTCATTCACGGATATAAATATTAAGGGTGTTTGAATGAATCGGTTGAGTGAATGATTCAAATGAGTCATTGAAAAAAATCCATACCACTTTCACACACTGAGAGGAGAGATATCTAGCTGGATTTTAACAGCATGTACCACTGAGCTAAACAAATTCTATGACCAGTTGCCTGCACGAAGTCGGTTTCAGTTTTTACCCTGTTCACTTTTAGTTTGAGCAAAGAGTTTTCGGGCTCGAGAAGGTGGGTTGGTTTTGAGCGGGTTTTGTCACCATGGTAACTTACGCTACATGGCTACCCTGCTCCCAAACAGATTTTATTCTGAGTTAGAGATCGCAAACCAAAACTGGACCAATCAGCTCTGAGCAAAGTAAAGGCCCCCCCTTATTTCTCACTACAAATTAAAGTTTATAGTGATACAATTTTAGAGGCAAATCTTTTGCTGCTAATTGTTAATTATATTTATATTTTATAGATTATAATTATGTATAATTCATATAATATTCATATAATTAATTATATGAGTTAATAATTAATATTAAACTTAGCATTTAAAGTAATAGGATATAACTATATACATATAAATACAAGGTTCAGTATATAAAGCTTTTTAAACTGATGAAGCTTGTTTTCTTTCTTGTATTATAAATTATTTAAATTCAGTTGATTCACTTGCATTGATATAGTCAGTAGCTGCCTTCTCACTGCAGCAGTGTTTATTCCTGCCTTGTAAATGTGTTTCAATTCATGGTATTTTTTCATAACAATCTCTTCATCTTCAACAGAGAAGTGAATTTCGCTGACTCTCATGAGAAGTCAATCAAACTGATGCTTTCCATGTTCCATGTGATTGGCTGTTTGCCGCACATGTCACACTTTCAGGCGCGTGCCTCACAAACTCTGGATCAAACCTGAGTTGACAGAGAACGTTTATAACGAGCATTGTACAACAGCTGATCCTGATCTAAACCAGGTTGGGTTTGCCAGATTTTGTCAACTCAAAACTTACTTTGCAACCTGTAATCTGCAATGTAACCTAGGTTCCCTGAGAAGGGGAACAGCCAGGGGCGCCGCTAAGGGGGGGGGGGGAAAGTTAGGACGATTCTAAGGGCCCACGCACTTTTGGGGCCCCCAGAGATCTTCAGCTCATCCAGTAAATGGAATCAGCTTGCAATGTGGTTGCCATGACTATCATGACCAGGGGCGCCGCTAAGGGGGAGAAAGTTAGGACGATTCTAAGGGCCCATGCACATTTGGGGCCCCCAGAGATCTGTTTTATTAGTAGTAACAGTAGTAGTAGTAATGTAATAGAAATTATAAGTGTATCTACCAAAGAGTTACAAATAAAACAAAATTAAGGCTTATTTCTGCATTTCCAGCAAAATTATCTCCCCCCATTCACTGCACGGTTTCTAAGCGTCCTACGTAGCCTAGAGTCACGAGTGAGATCAGGGGCAAGTTCAAGCTCAAACCGGTGCGCAACGTTTTGCTACGGTTTCCGGGAAACGGTGTGCAACGGTCTGCAACGGGGTTTGAGATACGTTTTCTCTTGTTTGGTGGGTGTCAAAAATGTCAGCCCAATCAGCTGCAGCATGTATATAAACCACGCGGTATTAAAGAGACAGCTTGCACAATGTAATTAACATCAAAATAAATTCACAAGAGCAAGTATATTGTTTGCACATGTTTATTTACATTAAAGGCAAAATAACTGAAATAATAAGAGCACAAGTATAGATCTGGAACTTCTTTAAGTCTGTCT
>NW_015659388.1:194998-208286 GCF_001515625.1 Sinocyclocheilus rhinocerous
TATAAACCAAGCGGTATTAAAGAGACAGCTGTCACAATGTAATTAACATCAAAATAAATTTACTAGAGCAAGTATATTGTTTGCACATGTTTATTTACATTAAAGGCAAAATAACAGAAATAATAAGAGCACAAGTATGTCTAGTATGTCCAAATATCATTTAGTAATTGCAATGGTCCATATCCTTTCCTTAGGAAGGTGTGCTAGACACTGATTAATGTAACATAAAAATACTATACATATTTATATATTTTGCTACTGTATTGTGGAGTGACACTTTCAAAAACTTTTCTATATTCCTCTGATTATATAATGGTAAATATTAAAATAACATAGCACAACAACAGTGATCAGCAATAATGATAAGCCTAAAATTCACAATAAAAATAATAAGATCATATAGATCATAACAGTCTCAGAGGTAAAAAGTGGATTATCCTTCACCTGAAATGTTTGTCTTTTCATCCTGAAATGCGAGGCAAATGTTGGATCACAATAATTAAGAACCACAGTTTGCACAAATCCCTTCACTCTATTGGGATGTTCTCTTTTATTTCTGGACGGCAAGGGCAGTGACTGTAACATTGAGCATATTTTGCAGTATTAAACACGTATTTATACCGATTTCATCAGGCTCCGAAAATTCTTCAAAAAGAACACAAAGAATGGCCTTCTTAGCTGCCATAGTTGCAACTCTTGAGCCATTCAGAACAGGGTGTTCAACGCACCATTGTTTCCGTTTAAAAAACGTTTTGCACCGTTTTATCAGGGCTGAACGCAGCCCAGATGGTCAATTGTCAAATTAGAGATGTCTTCGAGTTCGAGGGGGGGCAAACAGTCGCACTTTTAAACACATTTTAGTTTTGCTAAAGAAAATATACAAATTCATACTCTGATTACATAGAGCAGCAGCAGGAAGCGCATGAGGTTGTCATGGCAACCAGATACAGTGCACACTAATTAGTATTTAATTATTTTGCCACCGTTTTCCACACTAAACTTAGCAATAAACACGTTGAAAATAATACACAATAAAAATGTCTGTCAAAACGATCTCAAAGAAGGCTTTTATTAAGCAAATCAAGGAGTGAATTACTCATCCACTGTTTAAAAAGACTTTAGCTGGGTTTCCACAGGCAGGGTCACAATTATCTACAGTGTAGGCTATGTGTCACAATTCTCAGGAGGCAAGGAACGGGGAAACACGGAGATAACTTCAATTCACAGGCTTTAATGATCACACGGGGAACATAGGAGACACTGGAACACAAGGAATGACGTTTGAAGACCGACAAACACTAACTGAAAGGACTGGGGCTTTTAAACACTGGGTGATTGGGAAAACACAGGTGCAAGGCATGACTAATTAAAGGGAACACAGCACACCTGGGGAGGGAAAACACAACACAAAGAGTCCAGGGGCATGACAGTATGAAGCTAAAAGTTTTTGGGTTAAGGTTCATAATGTAGAACATTTTTAACATTGTATGCTGTATGTGCATAGGTAGCTAGCAAACAAGGAATACAGCTGTTAAGCTAATAGTCACATTTAGCTGAGTAAGTTAATGATTGAGAAATGTTGGATACTGCTGGAAATGCTGCTATGGGGTATCCTATTTATTATTTTATGATTTTTTTGTTTGCCCCAGTGAAGCATTTCTATTAATATAACTGATTAAGTAGTCAAACTCATTCCATATCAGCAGAATAGTGTGGTACAGAAAGTCTATGTCCATAAAATACTGATATTTTTACATACTGATAAAAAAAATGTATAGCCTGAATGCACTGTAAGTCGCTTTGGATAAAAGCGTCTGCTAAGTAGTCAAACCTGTTCATTAGAAGGGGGGGTCCCAATACTTTGGGCAATATAGTGTATGCTTGGTGCGGTAGGGGGCCCAACCTCATATTCTTTCATAGGGCCCAAAATTGCTAGCGGCACCCCTGGGAACAGCTATAGATATGTATAGGTAGATGCCTTATTCGACAGCTTCAAGCACATAGACGCGTCCACCATCTTGCAACGGTAAACTTGACATAATTCACCATAATAATCAATGAATATTTGAAGATGCTACAATCCTGCACAGCTGATGGTTGTAAAATTCCTGAAGAAATGGCATAACCTTTCACAGGTGAGAATGCGAGAGAGGTACGGAACCATAGATATGTAAGGACTGTGGCATCTTTGAATATTCATTGATTATTATGGTGAATGACATCAAGTTGACCCTTCCAATATGGTGGACGGCTTACGTATAGCGGCCCATAGAAACTTGCAAATGAGACATCTACGTATACATATCTATGGGAACGACACACTGCGGCACTGTTGATGCTATGGGAATGCCTCTACTGTAGTGTGACCAGTGTCTGAAGCATGTGTGCTACACGCCAGTTCAGATTGGCTACGACAATCTGTCAGATGACGTCACTGGCATGTTCTACGAAAGAGCACCCAAACAATATGTCATCATCTTCAGATTGTCTAAAGTAAGATGTTGCAGGTGTAGCAGGGCATATGATCAGAAAGGGGAAACAACTCTAAGTTGCAACTGACTATGCCACCTTGTCAACAGGGAAATTTTAATACTTATGAATTGATCACAGATACACAGGAACTTGATTTCAAAAGGACTTGAGACATGGATAACAAAATAGTGAACTTTATTTTAAAAATCAAGCACTAATTTTAAAATCATTAAAAGACTGTGGGACCAGGGCTGGAACAAACATAAAGAACAGTAAAAAAAAAAAAAAACATGAGAGAGAGACCGAGGCTTACTAATGGCAAGTACACTAGTTAATGAGCACAAGGCTCCTATATCACAAAAATGCAACAATTTCAGTCACAGGAAAAAAAACAACACCGACAAAGCAGCAGCGTCAATGAATCACACTATTCCTCCTAAGAAATAACATAAAATCATTTAAACCGTAAAAAAGAATCTACACCAATAATGGTAATTCCACATACCTTCATATTGTCGTTATTGTCTTGAATCCAACTGCACGCACTCGCAAACACAAAAGGACAATAACGACAATATGAAGGTGTGTCGTTATTGTCTTGAATCCAACTGCACGCACTCGCAAACACAAAAGGACATCAAGCACGGGATTACAGAAGGACAATATTGAGGAAGAGAGAGAAAGGTAGCCACCAACCAACCACATTAACGATCGTCCTTAATGAAGCAATGAATAAAATACATCAGCTGGAAACACCAGGCCACACAGCCTAGAGTGTGACAACGCAACACAGCATCTCGATCCTCTTCTCAGGGAACCAAGGTTACATACGAAACTGCAGACGTTCCCCTTCGAAGTGGAACTTCAATGCTGTGTCATTGTTGACACTATGGGAATGTTAATACCTACTGCGCCATATGAAACAATGCCTGCTCACTGTGTTGCACCACCAAGCGAGCCAAGTTGTAGCCAAAAAGCTGCCACACAGCACTTAGGGAGCCTAAGTTGTGGGTCCACATTTCCATACTCTCTCTCAACTTCCCCCTACAAAGCTGCACTCATCAGCTGATGGTTGCCTAACATTCAAGTGTCATAGTTTTACTGAAGGGGCATAAACGCACAACTACTTCCAGCTAAAAAACTGGAGGGCTAGACAGTGAGTGGGCAACTAATGGCAACAATGTCCACTCAAGGCATGTTACTCTTCCTCTATATCAGCCCATTCATATGGGCATAAGTAAGGAAACTCACATACAGATACAAATTGTATCAACAAAGCCAGGCATGTGCACTAATACTAGAAGGAGGATGAGAATGCCTCTACCTCATAGTTCTACCTCAAGAGCAAAAGAGCTAGTGAGTGAGGCTGGAGAAAGGGCTAGGCCCCTCTTGAGCTCCTCAGCAAGCTCTACCTGCAAGCCTCACGTTTGAAGTCGCAAAGCCACCTTGGTGGCAACGGGACCCGAATCACATGCTGCAGTTGCCTGGCTTCTGTCGCCCTTAAATGTGTCACAGTGAGCACAGCCAGTACCCTCAAGAGCTGACTGAGCATGCTCCACTCTGAGATGGATGATGCAAAGATCATGTGTATCCTCTGGGGTATTACGGCACACATCTTTTAAAGGTTTTCTCAATTTTTAAAAAAAGCAGGTGCTATCAAACACATAAACCACTATTTGATTATTATTTTTATTTAAAATCAATGTCCCTCGAGTATAATTATGAGATTAGAATAATAAACTGTAACATTTGGATCATTGTACATGTGATTATTTGGCCTGTAAGTATAAAGGGCATTGTACAGAAACAGTATTTTAGTTCAATCAAAACACATCAGACAAGCCATTTATGAAATATGAAATTTGTATTTTTGTTTCAACAAAACATATGTAGATACTTATGTGAAGGTAAATGCCACATATATTCATGTGACTGGTTATTCATAAATGTACCATAGTACAATACAAATCATATAAAAGCTTCAGATGCACCAATATGAATAGATCTTTTTTTACACTATAAAATGTAAACAGATCTAACATGTTACATAAACTGCAACAAAAACAAAATATGTTAGTGTGCATTCCAAAATTACTAACAAACTTGTCATAAACACATCACAGTTAAAAAAAAAACACCACAACAGAAGGTCCGTTTATATCAACATACTTTGCTCCTTGTCTACACTAAATAGTGAGTTCAAAAAACACTACTCACATTTTCACATTTTTAGCATATAGAAATGTGTAAAGTACAAATGAGTGCTCACAGACAAAATATATTAACTCCAATGAGAAGCAAAGAAAATATTTCAGGCTTACTGGCAGAGATAATACATAAACAATAGCATGTATTTTAAAGTGGACGTTATTTCCTTGCATTTTTTTGTCTGACTGATGGAAACTGTTTGTAGTAATTAGTGTGTTCACAGTCTGGTTTCATCCTGTGTCAAACTTGGCCTTTTTGAGTACTTACTCTCTTAGGTTCCTTTGTGTATTGCAGTGTCCATTTGAATTGCTTATCATCTGTTTGGCATCTTTCATTTCTTGGGAATTTTCACTTTTGGTCTGATTGTTCATTTTCTCATTCTGTTCCTGGGTTGAATTTGTTCTTCTAAGCACCATAAAAGACAGGAAAAAACAGACGAAACCACCAAATATAAAGAATATCTGGAGTCCCAGGAATCTGTGAACCAAAAAATATTTAACATATGTAAGTTTACCTTGCTGAAAAAAAAAAAAAACTTAAATCAGTTGGTTTGAATCTATCTCAGCCTGGTAAGGCTTGTCTGTTTTAGTGGACTTTGGGGGCTTTCTTTGGGTAGACAGGGAGACACTTTTCCAACCTTGGCCAGATGGGAGGCCAGCTAGAGCAGCATAAACCGATTATTTATTTATTTTTATTTATTTAGTCATTTAGCAGACGCTTTTATCCAAAGCGACTTACAAATGAGGACAATAAAAGCAGTCAAAACTAACAAAAGAGTAACAATATATAAGTGCAAATGTACACATACATATATATATGTACACATACATATATATATTATACACACACACACATATACACACACACGCACAAAGAAAAACAAGTAGATAGAATAGAAAAAATAGAAAGCTAGTGTTTGTTTGTTTTTTGTTGTTGTTTTTTTAAATAAAAAAAGAAGATAAATATAGATAAAGTAGAATTAAAATAGAATAGAAAGTGCTAGAGTTAGAGGGTCAAATAAAGGTGGAACAGGTGTGTTTTTAGTCGTTTCTTGAAGATGGTTAAGGACTCAGCTGCTCGGATTGATTTGGGCAGGTCATTCCACCAGGAGGGAACAGTTAATGAAAAAGTTACCAATTAATTATTGTTATTTTTTTGGGCAAGGTATTATTACTTTTTTTTAAATATTTTTTTTTTTATAAAATACATACTAATACATACAGTATAAGGCACTCTACCTTTCAGAGAAGTGCAATTTTGAATTTTACCTGTGTCTGAAAAGGTCTAAATCATAGTAGCGACATGATGTTATCTTACTGCATTTCTTTCCCCACAGAATGCATGCTGTATCAATGGCACGACCATACAGCACTGGAGCTGGAAGGAATGCTGTCAAGGAATGAAAGTTCCTTGTTAATATATCTTTTTAGAAAATATAACCAGACTCAGCACAAATGATATAACCCACCATTGTGTTGAACAATACCATACACACATTCATAAGTTACATAAAACACCACCAAAGACTACGAGATCCATAACTAATTGGCTCAAATATTGTCTTAACACACCTATTCCTGTTAATGATATCTGTTATGATGGATGGTGAGTTATTAAATGTTTTAAGATATCACTGCAACTTTTACAATACTGGGAAAACATGTTGTATAAACAAAGATATATAACACTAAGGGCGGGTCTGAATATGCCCGTAAAAATGTAGGTCGAAACACTTTAATTTCACCATCATTTTTTATTTTATTTTTGAGATTTTGCCTTTAATAGATTAGACATAGTAGATAGTACAGACCAGATTTAAACGTGTTTTAACCACATGAGCACCATTGCTTAACATGTGTGAACTGATGCACCAAGCCTCTCATGACTACTGCCTGAAATTGTTATTATCATGCTTTGATATTCTTGCTTTTGTTTTGTTCACTAACTCAGTGCCCTCATACCAGGCTTTGGTTGTAACATGTTTCTGTTAAAATATGACATGTGTCCGTTCTGCATGATTAACTTCTTTTGCTTACCGAGCACTCGAAACAGCATGAACTGAATTCCCAAGGCAAAAGATTTGTCTTCTGGAGTCACAGTCCTGAACAAATCCAACAAACCATACATCATTTTACTTTTTTTTTTTTGTATAAATAAGACATTTCAGTTACATTTCAGAATATGGCCGTATGAGCTCTTTGAAATAAATTTTTGGTAACACTCTATGAAAGGGTATTCTTAAGGCATTATAATGAATGCAAAATGCATTATATATATATATATATATTTGTTTCATATATTTAACATATACTTGATTCATCTCATAAATAATCATAACAACAATTATAATACATTATAAAACTTACTTATTTGTGGTTATAACTTTTATGAGAATGATTATTTATAACACACAATAAACACGGTTAAATCCATTTAATTTATAATGGATTATAAGTCTCATATCTTGACATTATTTATTTAAAATCTGCACATTATCTTACTATCTTACTGATATTACAATAAACATAGTTAAAATCAAATGTGACATATTACACATTCATCTGATCAAATATCTGATGTTATGGCTGTTTAAAGAAAAAAATATCATTTTTATTTTTATTGCTGTTGGCATTGTTGTTGTCTTTGCTTTACGTAAAGTAACAAGTTAACAATGGCAAGATATGAGACTTATAATACATTATAACTATGGGAAATATAATCCATTGTAAGTTAAGTGGATGCATCATGTTCATTGTGTATTATAAATCATCATAATCTTAAAAGCTATAACCACAAATAAGTAAATATTATAATGCATTAAAACTGTTGTTATGATTACTCATGAGATGAACATATTATAAGTTTTTTTTTTTCATAACATATTATGCATTCATTATAATGCCTTAAGAATACTCTTATAATGTATTATAAATATGGGCTTCATAGAAAGTGTTACCAAATTTTCTTTAACATATCCTTTCAGGATTTTCCGAAAGTGAGTGCCTGTGGTCTGTTATTACGCTGATGGCAGTTTTTTTGTGATGTTGACAGGGCCTGCACAGGCAGGTTTTTGACTATGGTATAATGATACTATGACGTATTATAGCTGAAGGGCATAGATGCATGGCAGATGAGCGACATATCTGGCTTTAAAAGACAAAGTGGGTGAAAACATTAATCAGTGCAGTGATTAAAAGGTCAAACAGAGTATTGATTTAGTATTTAGTGTACAGAGTATTGAGTACTCCACAGCTGTTTGTTTTAAAAAAGCATTATTAGCATAATAAAATTAATAATTTTTAGAATGCTGTAGGTAGCAAATATGCAAGTGTTGCAATTCAACAAGCTGCAACCTGCTAAGCAAGTTTACCTTGACACTCTTCCGTTTAGACAAATCATGCCACAACCTTCACTGCCATTAGTTTTTAAAGTAGCAACATAATTCCACTGTTCTTCACATAAAAATATTTTTCATTTGATTTTCTCTTCACTTGACCAAAATTATGAAATTACATAATCACTCACTACCCCAAAAACACCTGTTCTCTGACTATAACTCAATACTTCATGCCGAGTATTAATATAAAACATAATAAACTTAAGAAAAACAGACATATAGATATGTAACTGTCAGATATATAAAACATAAAGAGGTCACATTAGATGGTCACATTCAACAGATCATACTGTATTTACATAAAATAAAGGGAAATGAAAATAGAGTGAATACCTGAGGATCATCATAAAAGATGTAGTGTGGGAAAGTGAAGCCACAAAGCATGTAAAGGAGGACAGGATCATGAAGGGAATGAGCCGATTATTACAGCCATTTCCACATGGTCCTGGTAATGCAAAGCCTGGAGAACCAATTGATGCCACACATTCACAATCTGTGTAGTTCTGTGGAAGATTTAGGGTGATTAAATATTAGATACTGAAAAGTGAAATTTAATAGTTTTGCTTTTGAGAGGTTACTTTCAGACCATTGATATTTAGCGCTATTGCAACCACTGTTGTTATTCTCATATTTGCAGGGAATTAAAAAAGGTCTGTATGAATTAAAGGGGTCATATGATGCGATTTCAAGTTTTCCTTTCTCTTTGGAGTGTTACAAGCTCTTGGTGCATAAAGAAGATCTGTAAAGTTGCATAGACTAAAGTCTCAAATCCAAAGAGATATTCTTTATAAAAGTTAAGAGTCAACCACGCCTGCCTAAAACGGCTCGTTCTAACACGCCCCCACACTGTAAACCCGAACAGTACTACTAACTTATAAAGATTAAGAACACTGCAATTAAAAAACGAAGCGTTTGAGAGAGGCGGGGCATAGAGGACCTACAATAATGTACAGTATTTGAAAAATAATGTGTTTTTTGAACTAAAGCATGTCAACATATTCTGTTACACCAAATACACAAAATAATTATCTTTAAAATAGCATCATATGACCCCTTTAAGAAGACCAATATGAATAAATCTGTTCCAGAGTTAGGTAGTAAAGCCATAAAGTAATAAACATGCAGCCACTACATTTTTTCTTTTTAATTGTTATCTGCTTTTCTGCTACATACTGTATTAATGAACAACTTTAAACAGCTTCTTCGGACGGTAATTGTTTCTCATATGGACGTCTGTAAAAATAAATGTACATATCACCTCAGTGATAAAACTCATGGATTCGGATGGCGATTTATTCACAGTGGAGGAACGAGTTTTGTGATCCTACGAACCCGGGAACGCGCTGCTCACGTGGCCAGTCACATGATTGGCTGCTGTAAATAAAGTGAATTTTATTTACAAATGTATTCTTATCATTGTGTAAAATTTATTTAAAAATACTTATTATTATGTAAAATGTATTCTTATTATTCCAAGCATATTTTATAATATATAATCCTATTTATTATTTGATTATTTAAATCTGTTTAAAAATAGGAAAATAGACGCGCTATAGTTATATAATACGCGATAAATATCCGTTTATAATACACATTATAAAATTGTATTGCATACCTGCTGCTGCCATAATAAAGACCCATTTCGAATGTTTACTTGCTTTTCTTCTCTATCTGCTCCCAGTCGCTGTGGTGGAGTAGTTATGAAGTATTGTTCTTTTAAATAATTTCCAGCATTTCAGAAATAAATATGTATTCAAATTACACCGAAGTACAACGTTACCTTACGGTGTTCGGGAGTGCTCAAAAAGGGTTTAAACACTGAAATTGAATCGATTTCTTCTCGTAAACTCAGACATGTGGATTCGAACGGCAATTAAATTACCACACGACCTTGGTGTTTGTCAAAAAACAGTAGAAACCTAGAAAGAAACCTTAAGAAACCACCAACACTGTCAAAGGAGTTCCCTTTCATGGGAACTTCGAACTGCATCCTCTAGGGGTCGCTATGGGGAACGCCTCGTTGTGACCCGTGTCTGAAGCATACATTGAAAAAACACCAACTCGTTGGCCGGCGACAGCCATGACGTCACTACCGGTGCGACTATAGTATAAATAGGCGCCGGGAGCACACATCATTCTCTTCTTCGTCTTCATTGACTGTTTTGTTTGAAGCGTGCATTTCTGTGGTAAGAGCGATCTCTATTTATCTCATTATGGATTATGGATCGCGCCACGGCGAGGCTTTACTTGCGTGAGCCTTCCTTTCTTCCTGTTTTTCATATAAAGATTGAGAAGGAATGGAAGAGGCCGTTTTTTCCTCACGCATCCATCGATTCCAGCATACAAGTTATGCCAACATCGAGGCGATGCGCAAAAGCGCTTATGAGAAGATGCCCCTATAGAGAGACGCTGGCCAGCTATCTCTCTATGGGTGAGACGATCCTCTAAGACTCCCCTCCTTGACATCTCACTCGGATGCCAGGGCATACGCAGCAGAAGCAGGTCGGGCTGTCGCTTCATTGCACACGATGATGATGCTCCAAGCATATCAGGCTGACCGGCTGAAAGACCGGGATACAAGTTGGTGTTTTTTCAATGTATGCTTCATACATGGGTCACGACGAGGCGTTCCCCGTAGCGACCCCTAGAGGACGCAGTGTCTCGTTCCCTACTCAGGGAACCATGGTTACATAAGTAACCTGAGACGTTTTTCCTCATGACATTTCTCTAAAGCTAATATCCATGCCTGGAAGATAAGTACCATACTGCTCAGGAAGATAACTTTGTTTGTTTTGAAAGCAATTAAAAGAATAAGGCATGCAGGAAGTGTTCTGATTTTTTTTTTTTTTTATGTGGCCAAAGTAGGCCATGAAACTGTAAGCAAATGTAAGCAAAAACTAAAATATCTATCCAAAACACATATGCATACAGCCACACACACAAATTTGCAGATAGAAAATGCTCTGTAAAAAGAATTGGCATGCTCTACTTTCACTTGTAAAAGCAGTTGGTATGCACTTAAAACAAGTAATGGTCTTGGCACTTTGAGCTATTGGTTGTTTTAACTTGTCTAAATGTGTAAGTGTTTGCAGGTCTGTGAGTGTGTTTATTCAAACTACTATTAAGCCATTTGTGTAAATTAAGTTTTTGTGGTTAATTTTGTTTTATTCAGTTGTTTATAGAAGTGGGTCTATTTTAGGAACATTGCCATTAATAAATTTCTGAAAAATGAATAGAATTTCCCAAAGTGAAATTCCCTAAGGTGTACAACTCCATATATATTCACTTCTAAATTTATTACATCACTCTTTTTGAACATTTCAAACCTAAATAGTTCCTCTTTATCCGTAACCCTCTTATTCTGGTTGTCATTTACTCTCATAATGATACATGTGGTTGTCCTTGTCAGTGGCATGTATCATTTTCTCTTCCACAAGCCTCTTTGATTCATGGCATCTGTGATTACAAGTAATGATGTTCTGATTTTACCCTAAACATTTCTAAACTCTGAGGGATAAGAGAAGTTCGGTCATCTGGTCATCATTTACTCACCCTCATGTCATTCTAAACTCATCTGACTTACTTTCCTCCGTGGAACACAAATGCAGCAAAAGTCAGTGGGGTCAAAAACAATACTGGACCCAGTTGACTTTTAATGTGTTGTATGTGATGTAAAATGCTGAATGCTTAGACATTTCTCATATATATATATGAAGAGTTCAGATGCATTTTTATAAGGGACCCTATGTGTAGGTTCAGTAATTTTACTCTAATGGCAATGTATAGGTGCTTTTTTATATATACAGTTTGGAATGACATGAAATGACATGGATAAATGACAAAATAAATCTATTGGGATAGTTTTATCTTTGTTTTAGGTGAACTATCCCATTAAACATTCACTGAGTTCAGGAATTAATTACTTTTCTTAATCATTCACATAAAATCCTTTAAGTTAGTTAAAGCCAAGCACTGTTCTTACAGAACTCCCAGTATCAGCCTGCCTTTTTGCGTCATTAACAAAATACCATACAGATCCAGTAACAGAATTTAAAGATAGCTTACCAAAACTTTCTCTTTATTGGGTATTTTTGTCTTACATCCTGCATGACAGGGAGAGCGGAACTCCACTCCATCAGAGCCACACACAGGGTTGAAGGCTTCATCAGAACAAGAACATGCATTGCTACACTGGTGAGAGGATCTGGAGATAAAAGGAAGCAAAATAAAGGCAAAGCCTAATAAAAAATAACAGGGTGCTTTGCTGCACGATATTAAACATTTGAAGAGCATTATCATTTGCATATGAAGAGAATTTAAAAGAAACATTACTGGTCTAAAACCCTTGAGGAATGTAGGAGAAAATGAAAGTGCAAATTTCTGCCTGCAATGAAAATGTGGTTTATATGCAAAACTTTGTAATGGAAAACAGCTGTCAGAGAGTTTACACAGAACAAGGCGCTGTTGATACAAGTTTTAACTGGAATAATGGGCTGAATTACTGAATGAACCGCTAATCAACACTATCTATTTATTCATACCTGCATGTAAACAGAAAATATATATATATATATATTTTTTTGTAATACCTTTTCAGAGAAAAAAAATATTGCTCAATAGTTCTGGAGAATTCATGTATTAACTCTTAATTCTGGAGAATTCATATATTAACTCTTAGTATCACTCTTTTTTTTACTGCATTTCCTTAGGAGAAATAAAAACAGAAATAGATCATTTGTAATATACAGTAAAATCATAAAAAAATAAATGTTGATATATATAGAACTCACTTGTGATTTCTCCCTCCTACGGGCTTTCCGGTCAGATTCATTTTTGGTCAAATATGTATTATTCAGCATAGAAAATGTACAATATTTAAAGCATTTAAACACCAAACGCAACTCACATATTATAGTTGATGCCAGAAACACTCTGAGTGGGGCAGCCAATGAAGAGAAGTGGAATTGCAAACATGATACTAATGAAAACCGCCACCGTACACATCGCTGCTGAGGACCTGACAGTCAGTCCCAACTTGCGTAGTATAACCCCTCCAGCCATTATACCGAACATGGCTGAAGGAATATTTAAGCCACCTGTAAACATACAGACAGACAGACAAAACAACTATATATAAAAGATGTATTGGATTTTATTTTAATATATATATACTGTATATATATATATATATATATATATATATATATATAT
>NW_015659388.1:208738-210557 GCF_001515625.1 Sinocyclocheilus rhinocerous
ATATATATATATTATATTATATTGAATGTAATACTATTTGTTAAAGTTTTTTTTTTTTTTTAATGCTTCAGGCTTGTCTCACAGTTTGGGTGGATCACTGGGATCGTACCAGTTGAAAACCCCTGCACTACATTCCTTTATTAATCCCACTGAACAATAAATAACAAAAGATGTAACACTCAGACAAAAAGCTTCAGTCTTCCCTTGCTTATTTCTCAGGACTTTGTCTTTGAATCAGAATTTGTTATAGTGACATATTGTATTGTGTGTGGATTAGCAGCAGTAAAAGTTCTGAAAGAGTAATTTGTACCTTTGAACAATAAGATATGATTTCACTGGCCACAAACACACAGCACATATTGTTATGGTTTTGGTGGAGCAAAAGGTTTTCTTCTTAAATGATCACCTCAAGAAGGGCATGGTTGATTTCCTTCAATAACTCACCCATCATCAAATTAGAAAAGGAAACAGTCTGTGCAAACTGCCTCTCAATGAATTTGCCCATAAAAGTTGCCAGTCCCGCAACCATGGCAGCAAGATTCACCTGAGCCAACACTACCAACAAATAAATTGGGTTCCTCAGAGTCCTCATTACAATTTTGGGGAAACCTGAGGAAAGATAAAAGACACCAAACAATATGTAAGAATCTGAAGAACATTTTTACATTATAGCACAAAAAAAAAGAACATTCAAGAAGGACAAGAACATTATATTTTAACAGATTAACAGATTAATGGATCCAAGGATCTTTAGACCCAGGGATTTTTACATTAAACATCAAGAACCAAATATGTATCATTCATCTTAAAAAAAAAAAAATCAAACACTGAAATGTATTAATATTACCAGAAATGTTGATATTAGGCATGTTATGCAGGTTCCAAAATATTGTAGAGTTTGATTGATAAACAACTTTCAACAACAAAACATATGGAAAGGATAATTTTTTTCTGCTGTGTGCAGCCCACCCATTAAGGAAAATGTGCTAAGTTCATGAAATTCAACTATTGCAGGAACAGAACATTTGAATTACACATTTGTAGTTAAGAAAAACGAAGAGATCGAGTCATTATTTGGCTTCTAATCAGGCATCTGGTTCTGACTAAGTAGGTCAGATTGCGCAGCATAAAGTTTCTATGCTAAATTTGGAATGAGCAGCATTACGATCACAAAAGGGGATTATTTTGAATCTGGATGTGGTACTTTCATTATAATCTCAGTGTAGTATGACCTAACAAATACAGTAATGCCATTAGGTTCTAAAGTAGGTCATAAACCTGCATCTTTCTACCTAACCACCCATAATCCAGTTTGACCAGATGTTGAATGCAATGAGATTTTGTTTGTGCAATTTATTTTTAGTTAATTACACCAGATTGATGTATGACACCTAAACTTGTAAACCTTTCTTGTATTTAAAGGAATAAAACAGTCATTGTACTTAAAGGAATAGTTTCACCCAAAAAACTAAATCCATAACATTACCAGTGTAAAATAACATTCTCCAGTGTAAAAGTCATCCCGTCTGAATCAGGAGATAAATATGCACGGATCAAGCACAGTTTACTTGGATCTGTTTATTTGATGGACTTTAGTCATGTGGATTACTTGTGGATTATTGTGATGTTTTAATCAACTGTTTGAACTCTCATTCTGATGGCACCCATTCTAGGACCTATTGGTGAGCAAGTGATGTTAAATTTCTCCAAATTCAGATGAAGAAACAACTAATTTATATCTTAGATGGCCTGAGGGTGAGTACATTTTCTTTTCTTTCTTTTTTTTTGGGGGGGGGGGGGCAACTATTCCTTTAATTTG
>NW_015659388.1:210902-212342 GCF_001515625.1 Sinocyclocheilus rhinocerous
GGGGGGGGGGGTCAACTATTCCTTTAATTTGTGGTTGAAATCACTGATGGGTAAAAAGGCAAACACACTTTTTAGGAACTCAGCGAGAGACACCTCTTCCATCATGTCAGTTTTGGGCTTCTTGTCCTCCATCATTTTTTCTGTGGATGGCTCCACAGGGGCTTCTATGATTTCCTGAAAAGATTGAAATCTACATGTATTGTTGAAAAAACACATTATGCTCAAAAACAGGGTACAAAAATCTGTGAAATATGAGGTAGAGAAGTACATATCGCAAACTGGTTGTCAATGCCATTGATCATTCCTCTGGGACAGCCTGATAGAGTCCTTGGCAACTGACTATTAATTAATTAACCAAAGAGTATATGTTGAAGCTTCAGTTAGAATAGAAATAATGTTACAACATTTAAACTCAATATTAATTCTTTAAACTAAAACATTAGCACCAATAATACCAGCTTACACCAGCAAACCCTCTTACCCTGTTTGTTCTAAATCTTTACAAGGCAAGATTCACATGAATTATGTTTTTATACCCACATTTTTAATTATGAGATTAAGCATCTTCCAATATCTGATTCACATTTACAGAACACAAATATTTAGTGCAAGAACATGTATGGACGCAAATTCATGCAAGGTTAACCTGTTATTTAATCAAGTTGAGCAAGAGGGGGAAGAACAGGCTGAGACACGCTCCTCTGGGACTCATGTTTCTTTCTGTGTTTTTTGTTTTTATAAACTTGTTCTGTGAGACCCAAGAGTACTTCAGGAACAATGCCAAAATTGTAAATGTGAGCACAAATACTCACATTCAACTATTTTACATCAAACTCTTCATCACTGATTAGTCAAAATTTACTAAATAATTTTCTGAATCAAAAAGGTCACAGATGATATTTGTGATGTACCTCTCTAGACATCTTCCTAGGAAAAAACAGGTATGGCAAAGAAGTCAAGAGAAGGAGGGTGGCAGCCATCAGGAATCCCAACCACCAAGCTCCAACCCATCTGGGGTCATCATTGTTCAAATCTATATATTCTGAAAAGTATAACAGCTTGTTCATCATACAACTCCTCTCATACATCATACAGTACATCATCATACATGAGAGGCATAAAGCCAAACTTACTAAAAGTTCCTGTCTGTGTTTGATACATCAAGCAATGTTGCTAAACATGCTGAATCTTGAGATTAACTCTTCTTTTTAAAGGGGTCATATGATGCAATTTCAATTTTTCCTTTCTCTTTGAAGTGTTACAAGCTCTTGGTGCATAAAGAAAATCTGTAAAGTTGCAAAGACTAAAGTCTCAAATCCAAAGAGATATTCTTTATAAAAGTCTACGTCACGATGTGGGAAGATTTGCATAACGCCACCCAAATGTTCACGCAAAGAAAGAAAGTGTAACTTTTATTCTCGCTGTAGTATTGTTGCCGCC
>NW_015659388.1:212366-217200 GCF_001515625.1 Sinocyclocheilus rhinocerous
GAGCAACAATAATGTACAGTATGTGGAAAACAATGTTTTTGAACCCTAAACCGCATAAACACATTTCATTACACCAAATACACAAAATAATGTTCTTTTTAGCAACATCATATGACCCCTTTAAAATCAGTTTAGCCTGTCAAAACGCACTTGTCTAAACATGATTAGTACAATTGCTAAAGTATTTATTTACATTGGACTCTAATGTTGTTTAAGCTCAGTAAAGTGTATAAATTCACTTTACATTTACGGAGGAGTAGACATGGCATATCAGACTTAGGACCTACTGGAATACATCTTGTCAACGTCAACATAGACACGAAGCAGGACAGATGACATCATGTAACCAAATGCAGGCCCAATTACTGTAATTGCGAAAAGTATGCCTGTAGAAAAAGATAAAGGTTGATTATTTCTTAAATTAACCACTGTATTATGATAATCAAACCACTGTATATGGAAATCAATGATCAAACAAAACTCAATACTTATTCAAACCTAGGTAGAAGGGAGAATTCCTCTTTTCTGCATAATCATCTATGTAGGAAATCCCAAAAGGTTGTATGGGGACACCGCCAATGCCCAGCAGTAACTGGCCCAGTAGAAGTATTGGATACACTCCGAGGTGAGAATCATGTTTTTCTTGATCACATGTCTGATTAGATTCTTCCTCAGGGTTCAGTGATTGGCAAAGACCTGAACTATTGTCTTTGGTGTCTGTGCAACAAATACATATACAGTAGGTTATTTCAGCTGTTATTTACTTGTAAAAAAACAAAAACAAAACAGTCCTCACTTACTGCTATTGAAGTCTGTATACATGTACTTCTCACTAATGAAGTGAGGTAGGGCTATAAGGAACACCCCCACACTTGCAATCATCGCTCCTATTCCAATACATCTCGGTCGATGCACTCGGCTCCCAAAGAAACTCACAAACACGATAAGAACTGTGTTCCCCACCTTTGTTTAACGACAAAAGACTTACATGCATGATCATATATAATAGGCAAAAAGTTGTCCTTGCTGATGCAGTAACAAATTCATATTTAGACTTTGTGCCTGAATTTGTACTTTAATAATGAAATTATTGCTAACCAGCTGCTAACAACTGCCAAAAACAACTGTGTTTTTCCTTCAGGCGATTCGTGACATCCTGTCATCACCATTCATATAAAGTTAGCATATTGTCCTTGCCTCATTAAAGGCTGCTAGCAGTCCTGATTTCTGACTTGAAAATC
Organism: Sinocyclocheilus rhinocerous; assembly: GCF_001515625.1. NCBI lineage: Eukaryota > Metazoa > Chordata > Actinopteri > Cypriniformes > Cyprinidae > Sinocyclocheilus > Sinocyclocheilus rhinocerous. The sequence continues at coordinate 213,608 of NW_015659388.1, forward strand.
CATATCTTTTCTCAATGGTGGTTATGGAGCCTTTCAGATAGCCAGACACCAGGAGCTGAGCAAGCTGTAGCATCCCGTGACACAGTACAAAAAACTGAAACACACACACACACACACACACACACAAGCGCTAAAATTGTAAACACATTCTGTAAATATGCATGGGGGAAAAAGCCAAAAACAACAAACATTCAGTAGGCAAAAAAAATCAATGGAGGTTAGTATTGTTATTTATTGTAAAGATGTTTCATATTTATCTGTTAATTGGTTATAAATGTTCCGGCCAAGCCAAGTTGTTTCCTAGAAAAGTCCATTTCTATGGCTGTACAGCCATTTCAGAGCATAAAAAAACAATTAAAAAAAACAATATAAGGATGTGCAGTGAATACAAGGAAATTACAATTATGCAGGAAATTGTCAGGCCCAATCTGTGGAGACTAATAACGCCAGGGAACTTAACTTAGTTACACTCTCAAAAATACAGATGTATTTCAACAATAACAGGTTCTTAAAAGAAGCTTCCATTGATAAACTTAAATATTAGATAAATGCTTAGATAAGTTTAATGAAATTATTATAGTGTTTATGTTCATTTTTAAAAACTCCATAAACAAACTCCTGAACCTTGACTGACAAATCATGTCACACTGCAGGCAGAGACCCAGCTTCATGTAAATTGTATATATTGCCACAATAAACTAGATTAATGTGTTCTGTTCTACCCGGTCTCATTTTATGAGACTGGGTTGGTTTTGTTAGTTGTTCTGTGTTGTTTTCACAATACCCTTGTGGAAAAGAGGTGTGCTTAATTGTTTTGAATGTGTGTTTGTAGTTTACTTCAAATCTTAAAAGTAAGAATAAAATATAAATAAATAGATAAATAAAAATAATCTGTTCTTGCAAATAATAATACCTAAATAAATGCCACTTAAGCGTAATTAAAGAAAATACACTTTCATTACTCTGTTTTCTAACACAATTAAGTATGCTTTTAAAAAGTACACTTTGTAATAATTTCAAACTAAAAGTTGTACCTTCAAGAACATGTTTTAATCTTTTGTCGTGCTTTAACAAAGTACACTATTTTGATGTGTTGACATACTAAACATACTAAATTACATGCTAACATACTAAAGCACATGTAAAGCATTTGATTTGATTGTAATTTAAACTCCAGTGTGTTTTTCAATTAAATTTAAAGCTAATATATTTTAAATGTACTAAATTGCATCTTCATCATTACAAATTATTAATTACAAAACATTACATGCAATTCACACTTTTTCCTAATGTGGGGAAAGTTGTGTCACTGGACACCTTTATTTGAGAGGTCATATTTCTATGGATATAATTAGGGGTAATATTAGGAATCTTACCTTGATATTGTTAAAGAGACCCATTGATCTGCGAGGTCTTGATGTCTGTGGATTTCCCTGGACTTCAATAGCTGTCATTTCGTGTTACCACAAGATGCAACACATTCTTGGAAAAAATAAAGTCATAGCAATTAATAGTATCTTGCCTTTTCTCAGCAAAATAACTTCCCTTTTTATCTTGCTTTTTAATTTTAATCTAGAAATGTTTAATCTGCAAGCAGTTGCATGCTGTTAACTGCATGCTTTTTAAAACGTACAGGAAATGCTTGTGTTTTTCAGCTAAAATAGCATGATACTTTTATATATTAACATATAGTTGTTAAGGATGCTTTTATGATGACATATGTTTCAGGTTTAGTTCCCAGATGTTTCTTAGGAACTAGGAAAGAAGTTAAACTTACGTCACTATTGAGCAAGACTTTACTCCAAAGGGACCTTTGTCTTTCCAGTTAGTGATTTGTGTTGATTTTGATTCAGTTCTTTCAAATGTTTGAAATCAACACCAAAATAGAAGTATTGAGGAGAGTGTGCCCAGTATCATCCATACATTTTCTATTATAGAGGCTACTCAGGATAAGAATATTTGAACTGAGATAAAATTTTACTTTTTAAAGAACACATTCATTTCTACTTTTTAAGTATTAAAGCACATATAATTTATATTTTGTATACATCCTCAACATTTATGTCCACATCTTGATTAGTATAGCAATGAATTAATAAAACTAAATTTATTTCACAATTATGCCACATTCCAATTAGCATGCCCAAGCGGTTTGAGCAGCTTGAGTTCATGAATTAACAGAAATGTACTTACAGCTTGCTGAGACTGATGAGTTGGAGAAAGTCTACTTTCACTTTCAGGAAGTTAGGTACAATTTAAGAAGTTGGTTGAGCTGGGCGGGCTTTCAGGATTGTGCAATCTCAGCTAGTATTTGGAGGTCATTTCATGTGGAGTTTGTAAAAAGAAAGAAAGAAAGAAAGAAAGAAAGAAAGAAAGAAAGAAAGAAAGAAAGGATTAGAAATGTTCATCTCAATCACTGATTGAGGCCAAGATCTGACACTGTTTGCAAAATGATAAATTTTTCATTGGCAGCATGGTTAACACTGTTTGCAAAATGATGCATTTCTCATAACAATGGTTAATACGAAATGGTTAATATTAAATACAGTAGGAAAGAAACAATAGACGGCACAAAATGTCCTATCAGGAAAACGTTTGGAATAAACAGTTTGAAATTTCAAAACTGACCAACAGATGGAGACAAAGTACAGTTGTAAAACCACACTCTCTGTATATGACAACTCATTCACAAGAAAAAACATGCTGGAAAAGTGTGGTGTTAGATTTTAGATGATATTTAGATTCTATTCTGATATTGGTGGAAAGCCTGGAAACAAATGAGAAAATCTGCTGTAGATCAGGGCCCGTATTTATCAAGCCTCTGAGAATTACTCTCAAGAATGCTGCTAAGAATTGACTTAAGTGTAAAAAAAATATTGGCTCAAAGCTGCGCTTAAAAGTTAGTTATCAAGCATCTCATTCGTAATTTAAGCAAAGTGTAGGACTAAATCTTAAGTGTCAGTCTTAGAGTTGATTCACGACACTTTGCTGTGCCACAAACTTCCACAAATTTTGGATGACGAAATACGCATGGACCAATCACTGAATAGATTTCCTTATTTAAAGGTCCCATATTGTCAAAACTGAAATTTCCTGGCTTTTTTCACGATAACAAGGTCTAGGGGCTATTTAACTACCATATAAGTTTCAAAACAGTCAGTCCACAGTAAAATGCACACAGCCTGCATAAAGTAGCTGTGATTTGTCACGAACCATTGCTGAGCAACGGCAACACGGAAACATGTCGAAAAGGTTAACTTTAACCACGAAACCAGATCGGCCGACCTGTAACGTTACACTCTCACTCAAAGGATGGATGATCTGACAGGATTGTTACTATGAGGTGGATCACATCTAACGTGTATAGTAAAGACAAACTCACCGTGTCTATCTAGTCATGATGAAGATGTATATACATTTCAATTTCAGCAGGCAACTATTTTTACAGCTACATTATTGTTCCAGCCACAATTAATCACAACAATGTATATACAATTACAAATGATTATATATAAATCGTCAGTTTGTTGTTTTACACACATGCACACAAGACATTATTTCATACACGACATAATCGTGAGATGCAAGAAACA
>NW_015659388.1:217217-219923 GCF_001515625.1 Sinocyclocheilus rhinocerous
CCCCAGACAACATCGCGTCCATGCTTTTGCTGAGCAAGGACAACACGGAAACATGTCGAAAAGGTTAACTTTAACTACGAAACCAGATCGGCCGACCTGTAACGTTACACTCTCACTCAAAGGATGGACGATCTGACAGGATTGTTACTATGAGGTGATCACATCTAACGTGTATAGTAAAGATAAACTCACCGTGTCTATCTAGTCATGGTGATGTATATACATTTCAATTTCAGCAGGCAACTATTTTTACAGCTACATTATTGTTCCAGCCACAGTTAATCACAACAATGTATATACAATTACAAATTATTATATATAAATCGTCAGTTTGTTGTTTTACACACATGCACACAGACATTATTTCATACACGACATAGTCGTGAGATGCAAGAAACATAGACATATGGCAAGGAATCTGTAGACGCGCCCATAACAACAAAATACAATATCTTTAATGAACCTTTTCTGATAAGAAGTGTGCGCTGCATTTTTGCATTTTTGACGATCGTTTCTCTCCAGTCTGCTCATTTTATCGCGTTTAACCACAGCTGTCGTCGGTTTTTTGTCTGGCAGTGGCAGCAGATATGCGATCAAATTTCTAATTTGAGGATGTATTACGTTGATTCTGGCACCCAACATCACAACAAGATAGTGATGTTTCGTTCGTGAACGAATCTTTTAGGTGAACGAATCGTTCTCGTTCACGTCATCCATTGACTCATATTTCTCGTTCACTGAAATTCCTCCCTCCAGAGCAGCGCGGCGCTATTGGCAGCGCATGCACAGATCAGTGAACCGGGTAGCTCTGTAGACTGTTTCATCCTGTCAAAGAATGACTAAACCTCGAGCCAATAGCCTTTGAGTTTGAGATGTGACGGAGCATGTGATTTGTTGTATGTAGTGAAAGAATACGCCCTTCACTTAATGAGTTTATTTTGAGTCTGAACGAGATCGAGAGATCTTCTCATTCGTGAACGAGTTGAATGAACTGGTACATCTCGTTCGTGAACGAGTTGAATGAACTGGTACATCTCGTTTGTGAATGAAATGACCGAACTGGTACAAGTCATTCATGAACGAGTTGAATGAACTGCTACATCTCGTTCATGAATGAAATGACTGAACTGGTACATATCTCGTTCGTGAACGAAATGAATGAGAGTGTACCTGGTCAGTCAGCCATTTAGCATGTCAATCTCAATCAGCAGAAAGCAGATACAAAGCGCAGTTTTAGGTACTGTGCACATACGCTTGTTTATATATTCATATTTAGCATACAGAACATAACTCAACGTTTAATCCCTGTAATAATCAAAATTATAATCAAAAAGTTGAAAAAGTATCAGGTAGGGTTAGGGTAGGTGTAGGGAGGGTTTCCCAGGTAGCCAAAAAGATCTGGCCCAATAACGGCCCAAATCCGGCAAGCTGGAAGAAATAACTCGGCCCGGATGCGGTTGCCGAACTCTTGTGAATCACGGGAGTGAATGACGCGCCAGAATAGGCCCGAGTACACTGGCCCGAGTCCGGTTGCCGAAACAGAGCCGACACTGCCGGCATCGGGCCACAATCACGCCAGCATAGATCATACAATTAGCCGGTACTGGCCCGATTCTGGATTCCAAATGGAAATGTATATGAAATACAGACCTATATTTATTTAATTAATAATAACAACAAAATAAAATAAAAAAAGCAATATTAGCTTGTTTGCTAAATTAAGTCGGCTACTTGGATTAGTATAACTGTTCATGTAATTAATTGGTTCACTAAAAACTTGTAACGAATTAGTCCACTGGAGGCGAGTTGAAGTGAGAACCCAAGTGCAGTTTATTTACAGTGTGATCCAAACATCCAAACAATAATCCGAGACTTGACTTGAAGTAAAATTAATATTAATTTTAGCCCTACTTGACCACTCACAACACCCGGACTCAACCACAACAAAATTAATCTTAATATATTATGTCCTAGCCACATCTGATTTCAATACCCTAAAAGAAACCATATATTTACGCATCTAAATATAACATTCAATTAATTACATGGCACAGGTGAACTCTTTTCAGATGATCTTGACAAATCTGACAAAAAATATGAAAAAGCAATCACAAAAAGATTAAAAGAAGTATAGCAGGAAGGCACATTACACTATTCACATATGTTGTTTAATTAAATAATAAAATTTCACTAACCAACTACAAAATACATTAACATAATGGATGATGCTACACTGTAAAATAAATAAATACATACATAAAAACTGCTGCATGGTATATATTTAATACCTAAATACAAATATTGAGAAAGTGTTTGACAGTCAGCTGAAAAAATATACTTACAAAGCCAAAGACACTCCGTGCTGTGGAGCCTTTGGGATGAAGCAGATACTGACACAAAAACAAAGGTGAGAAAAAGAAAAAGCATCACTCAATATGAGTTACTTACAACAATTGGATGACAATCTGAAAAAGAAAGAAAAAAATAATAAATATTTTCATTATTGAGTGTGTGACGGAAATGTTACGTCCCTTACCATATTGTGATGCCTGCGGCAACCACATGTGATGACCCCCGGGCTGGACTCCGCTTTGTCCACGGTGAAAGCCGATCCGGCGATCGACAGCGCGAAGTTGAAGGATTTATTTAGCGACCAGCACGGATCAGCTATAGGCATGACGAAGCGATATCGTCCTCTTTTGGAAG
>NW_015659388.1:220192-220381 GCF_001515625.1 Sinocyclocheilus rhinocerous
TTAGTCTTTGTTTACAGATCTTCTTTATGCACCAAGAGCTTGTAACACTCCAAAGAGAAAGGAAAAATTGAAATCGCATCATATGACCCCTTTAAGTGTGAAAATATTATTAATGAAAATTGTAAAATTAATATTTTTTTTTTTACTGACGTTACCTTTACCGACATAAATGTGAAACGAAAGGAGGTT
>NW_015659389.1:0-1567 GCF_001515625.1 Sinocyclocheilus rhinocerous
GAATTGACTCAAAAGAATGAATCATTCGCGAATGGGCATCGTTCACTGCCCAGAGAAAAGTAGACGGCAGTAGAAAAAAAGTAGAAGTATTTATAACTTGTATTGCATTAAGATAAAATAAGGAGAGGAGCGTCGCCCGTAACGAAGTAAAAGTACAGTTTTTTTCACTAAAAATTTATTTTAAGTAAGAGTAAAAGTACCCATCTTTAAATATACTACAAAAGTATTAGCTACCCAAAAAATGTACTCAAGTAAATGTAACGAAGTAAATGTAACATACTCGGTTACTAACGTAACCTCGGTTCCCTGAGATACGGGAACGAGTACTGCGTCCTGCTTAAGACGCATATGGGAAAGAGCCTTTTTTCTCCTGAACTGAAGCCTTTTTTCATTCACGCAGTGAAACTGCATGGCCATTGGTTCGTGCAGAGCTTAAAAAATGAACCAACGGCGACGAAGCCCGCCAAAGCCCACCAAAATGGGTGGGGCATCTGACTATATAAGTGGGCGCTCGCCACAGGATTCTCAGGTTTACTTCGACTGAAGCGACGACTGAGTCCTGCAGCTACATAGCACGGCAAGCAACGCAGTACTCGTTCCCGTATCTCAGGGAACCGAGGTTACGTAAGTAACCGAGTACGTTCCCTTTCGATACTTCACTCGAACTGCGTCTTGCTTAAGACGCGTATGGGAACAGTCCAATCACGCCGTGCTAATATAGTGGAACGACTTAAGGTATGACTTCCATAAGCAACCAATGCTTATAGAGAAGTCAACAATAACCCAAGGCTAAGACGGGCTGAGCTTTCTAGATCCCACCCGGCCTGGTTAATCGTTCCAGAGTATCCCCGTAACTATGACACCCAGGGGTTGAGAGCTAACAGGTGAACAATGCCAGAGAACTTGGGCGTGGTACGGCCAAGGGCTCTCTGCCATATCCGTTTACGCAGCACGTGCAATTTCAAGCGGAAAGGAACCATGGCCTGTAAGGCCGGGACTTCCAGGTTATAAAACCTCGCAAATGTGGACGGCGAGGCCCAGCCGGCCCCCTCACAAATATCCGCAATGGACACACCACTGGACAATGCCCACGACAAGGCGATGCCTCGCATACGCAGCAGACCCAACTGTAGCACTGGAGATGCTGCTGCCATGAGGCCCAGCATCCTTTGAAACTCTTTGAGAGGGCAAGCGGTACCGATCTTGAAGGAGGTCGCCAGCCTCCGTATGGCCAAAGCTCGTTCCGGCGTGACTACAGCTTTCATTTGGGCTGAGTCGAAAATTGTTCCCAGGAACGAAATTCGCTGGCTGGGAAGCAACGCGCTCTTGGCAAAAAGAAGCAGTCTCCCGAGCGAATTTGCGCGAGGATCTGTTTCAGTGTAATGATCCTGAACGACCTCCTCATGAGGGCGCGATTCAGGTGTCTGAGATAGAGGATGGGTCAGAGGCCACCATCTCTTTTGGGGACGAGGAATTAGCGGCTGTAAAGGCCTGACTCGCTCTGGGCTGGAGGAACCTTTTCCACGGCTCCTTTTGCCAGCAAATTCATCACCTCTGAGCGCAGGAC
>NW_015659389.1:1682-2064 GCF_001515625.1 Sinocyclocheilus rhinocerous
ACGCACACACACACACACACACACACACACAAAACACATCAGTTCCAGCATTAAATACAGTGAATAAAACAGCAGCACCGCCGCCTCTGTGTCACCGTTTGAACGCAACTGAAGTACAAAGCCTATAATTTACATAATAATAGTTTAGCATTCAGATACGTTACATCGCAAATATGGAAATATGGAATATTTGGATTTGTGCCGAATGAGAGAGGTAGGATACACAAGCACAAAGCTCCATTTCGCAAACAGTTGAGTGCACAAGCCTTTAAAGTATACTCCTTTGTCAGTCTGTGAGAGACGCATTCAGAATCAGCACATGGTCACTGTCTAGTGGGCTTTGTTTTCAAGTGCGCAACTCATGGGCCACAGCATTCGCTGT
>NW_015659389.1:2331-2458 GCF_001515625.1 Sinocyclocheilus rhinocerous
AAATACGCAAGCTGCGTAGGGCCCCCGAAACACCAGGGGGCCCCCTTGGCCCCCTTGATGATTTGATTTTAGTTTCGTTTTTGAATTTGGCCAGCGGTTATGAAAACATGAATGATCTGAATGATCA
>NW_015659389.1:3733-7691 GCF_001515625.1 Sinocyclocheilus rhinocerous
CAGTTGGTACTTTATCAAAATAAAATACAGTGAACCATACATCAGCGCGCCTGCCTCGGTGTCACCATTGGAACGCAACTGAAGTACAAAGCCTATAATTTACATAATAATAGTTTAGCATTCAGATACGTTACATCGCAAATATGGAAATATGGAATATTTGGATTTGTGCCGAATGAGAGAGGTAGGATACACAAGCACAAAGCTCCATTTCGCAAACAGTTGAGTGCACAAGCCTTTAAACTAAAATATACTCCTTTGTCAGTCTGTTAGAGACGCATTCAGAAACCGCAAATGGTCACTGTCTAGTGGGCTTTGTTTTCAAGTGCGCAACTCATGGCATTCGCTGTTCTTCTGCTGGCGGCCGGTTATCAAACAGCGTTGCATTGTTGCGGGCGCCCCCTTCTGGATTGGGGGTGAATTGCCTGTATTCGTTGTAAGGCCTCATGCACCGAACCAAGATGGCCGTACCGTGACGGTTCGGTATGAAAACATGTATTGTTCCACCCCTATAAATAGCCTAGGTGTGGTGCTGTGGATTAAATTGCTTATTTACAGTTTTGTACAGTTTACCTCTACACTTTAGTTTACATGGTCAGTGCTATTCAATCTGGTTTCCGCTAGCTTCACCACAGAGACTTTACTGTTCAAATATAAGTGTCATGTGTGCAGTGCCGATCCTCCCTATACACAAAATACGCAAGCTGCGTAGGGCCCCCGAAACACCAGGGGGCCCCCTTGCTCTCAAATATGATTTGATTTTAGTTTCGTTTTTGAATTTGGCCAGCGGTTATGAAAACATGAATGATCATTTCTTTTAATGCGGTACGGTGTCGCCCTTTCTACGTAAAAATCAGTCAAATCATGTAACATGAATGTTGTACAGTCTTGCTCGAGACTAAAAAACGAGTTGAAAGCGCACAGAGCCACGGAAGAGCCCCCCCCCTCCGACACAGTTTTGCATAGTGTCCCAAGAAGTCTAGGATCGGCACTGCATGTGTGTGTCGAATTCAAATGGGCAAGCGCTGCTTATCACTTCAATAGAGCGGCGAAAGTATCGAGCTACAGTCGCAGGTGGGAGACACCGGTCCGGTGTGGTCCAGCTGTTCTTTTGCACTGCACGGTTTAATCAGGTAACGTAGTGTTGTTTCATCACTTGGCTTTTAGTGTTTGTTTCCCATGTGCTACAGTAAAGCCAAGATGATTAAAAGATACATGCAACTCTAGTGTAAATGAGTACAAAGACATTTTTATCACTCATATCTTTTGGACTGAAATAGCACAGACACTAATATGTGGGCGTGGTGGGATTTCTGCAATCGGCACACTGGGAAAAGCTTGGGTGCTCCCGATGGCCAATCAATTCTAGGTTTACTTTTCCTTTCCTCCACAGCCAATCACGTCGGGCCCCCTCAATCCGCGGGCCCTGGGGCTTCAGCCCCGCCTAGCCCTTCCAGGATTGCAGTTCTAAAGTGTGACTTGTTCAGAGTTGCTACAGAATCAGCAGACTTTGCTGGTCATATGTTCTATTGTTAGTTGTCAGCAATTCTGATATTTCCCCAATTTAACCTCGTTATTTCTCTACACCTAAAAAAAAACTTTATAAAAGATTTCACTCACCAGAATATAACCATCTCACATATAGATAAAGTGAATTTTGTGTTACAGAACAAAGCTGAATCTATTCAAAAGCTCTATAATCACTTAGGTTTATCGAATTTTATTAATTGCTACATTTATGTGTGTTACGGTTTTAATGTATTTCTAAATTATTTCTAGTCACCTTTAGTTGAAGATTTTTTCCCCTCACTGTTATTTCAGCTAATATGGCTAGATGAAATGTCTAGATAAATAGCTGGATAAAAACTTTTATTATTACTATACACATAGGCTAATTTACATTGAATCTAAAGGAGTTTCTTAAGTTAACTGGTTAATATTTGTAAACGGGTCATTGAAAGAGCACTAGATAAAACCATCCGATCATAGTTTGAACGTTTTTCTTTATCTAAAGAATTGTAGGCTCAACAACCAAAACTCAATTAAAAGACAATATTCTCACTCAGAATTCACACAATCTGGAAATAAGATGGAATCTAATTCTATGCTCTAAAATAACTTGTTAGGTCACTCTTGTCGCCCAACTCTCTTTTAAACTCTCTCTCTCTCTCTCTCTCTCTCTAATTTAAATGAATACATTCTCATTTGTTGGCAGCAACTTCCTATTTAGCCGTTCTGACCACAAAAATCTAGATGTGGTTTAGAAGAGCTCATCTGTGGTATTGACATGTCACTAGTTTACTAAAGTTATGCTTAACAAAACAGAAGAAACCTATGTGAAATACTTTGCCATTTTATTTTGTGTAAGAAATTAAACAAGAAAGTATAAATATATAGTTCATCATATCCTACCAGAAAAACTGCTAAGTGTTCTGTATTTGTGATACTGAGATGTTTTTTCACTTTTTAAAAACTTGACTCTAGCAGACTTTTGGCCGCACAGCATACTTCTCCAGACCTACTTCCGGTGCTGCAGTTGTGCGACCCCTGATAGCACACGTATATCATGGCGAATTCTATTTGACGCCTGCATTTACATCTGCAAGACATATTTTTTAGAGTGTTTGCTCATCTGCAATACGTCTATAGGATGTTTGCTATCAGATGTCAAAAAGACGTTTAGAAGATGTCTTTAAGATGTTTATGATGTATGACATCTTAAAGACGTCTATCAGATGTTTGTACACAGCAGATGCTTTTCAGATGAAGCGATCTTTAACAGACATCTTGCAGACATACGTGTGCTATCTGGGTAAGGTTAGATCAGTCTGTATGTACACATTACTCATCACCCACAACAGCTATTTTGTTCACATTTAGTAAAAAAAAAAAAATATATATATATATGTTAAACTATTCATTACATAACCAAAATCAGGTTTATTATAGTGATTATACAGGTGCATCTCAATAAATTAGAATGTCGTGGAAAAGTTCATTTATTTCAGTAATTCAACTCAAATTGTGAAACTCGTGTATTAAATAAATTCAATGCACACAGACTGAAGTAGTTTAAGTCTTTGGTTCTTTTAATTGTGATGATTTTGGCTCACATTTAACAAAAACCCACCAACTCACTATCTCAACAAATTAGAATACTCCATAAAGATAAAAAACAGCAAAACTTTTGTAAAAACAAAACTCTGATTATTCTTAGAAGAAATTATGCAACTAACTTTACAAATTTTGTCAAATCCAGCGATTTGATTTTCCTCAAAAACACTCATAATGTCAACCCAGTTCCTCTCTGCTCTTATTCTTTGAAGTTGCTTTTGAAGCCAGCCAGTCATATTAAACTTTTACAGAACCAAAGGTGCAATATGCATCAGACACTTAGTAAAGGTACTGTGGGTGGTCTGTTGTCGTGCTTCCTGATGCTGAAACTTCTTATTGCAAAATGGGCAACATTAGTTTGGTGACAATCAAGCGTAGCGTTAGTTCTGGCAGGTCACGTTAGTCAAGCTCGCATCAGCTGACTCTCAGCTGATCCCCATCTACCTATAGGAATACGACACCTAGAGGATAAAAATATGTCCAAAAACTTTTATAATTCTTAATAACTAGGCTCAAAGTTATGTTTCCAAGTTACAGGTTTTTGGTCCGATAATTTGAGCTATATTTAGCTTTCATTGTTTTAGACAATTCAACTGAAGTTGAAATAGATAAAAACTAGATAGTTTTGTTGATGTCTTTTTTTTTTTGGAAAATATTTTGAAAAGCTTTAAAGTCACCATGAAATCAAAATTGAAACTTCTTACTTTTTAATGGAATACTGTAGTGTTTATTATAAATAATTTATCCGTGCACTTCATTATTTTTTTTAATTCATGTGCCCTCGTAATCTTTAATCAAAAACGGTAACCTCCCCTCCCCCTCAAAACGACTCATCTTCTCTTCC
>NW_015659389.1:10246-23182 GCF_001515625.1 Sinocyclocheilus rhinocerous
CTAATTTTTTTCATGAATATGACTTAACCTGATGGATGACGCCGCGCGCTGTTTAGGCATGTTTTGTGCCGTTGATCGTCGTCGTCATCCTTAATAAATAAAACATTTATTCATGCTTGGGTGTCGGCTGTGAATCCAGTGGAGAGAAATCCCCCACAACTAACTGCAAACTGGCTTTCAGACCTGCCTCCATTTTGTTAGCAACGCCCCAACTTCCAACTTCCAACGATCCAATCAATTCCCGAAGGACGAAATCAATTCCCGCCCTCTCATTTCAGATGCCGTTTCACTCGGATATACGTCACAGTAGAGAAGAAAAGACAATCGCAACTTCCGTTTCATGCCGACTTTAACTGCAGATTCAGGCCACTGTTTTAGTTTAATAATGTATTTATAAAAGTTTTTTAAAGGGGTCATATGATGCTATTTTAAAGATCATTATTTTGTGTATTTGGTGTAACAGAATCTGTTGACATGCTTTAAAAGGAAAACTTGAAATCGCATCATATGACCCCTTTAAGACATGAACTGTTTTCTTGAATTTAAAAAAAGTAATAAAAATTTAACTCCTGTCACCTGAGATGCCTTCATCTGATTGATTTTTGAAGGCAGTGTAGATGTATCCTTCGCTGCCTTTGATATCCCACAATCCTGTGTGTTCCATTCTGAGCTAAAAAATAAATATGGCATCTGAAATTTGTGGATGGTGGTCAGTTTGTGTAAATGTATGTTTTTGACCAACATCTTCCACTTTCAATGTTATTTCTAGCAAGAAATTACTATTATAGTAATTAAATATTCACTCAGTTATCAACAAAGCTCACTCTATTTTGTTTTATATCATTAAACCGTTATGCTGCCTCAGAAGTATGTCCGAAATCAGTTATGTTCATTATGCATCATGTTCTGGAATTAAATTGTGAGACTTTTTGCAGAGATCTTGCAAAATGTTGCGGAAACCTTTCCAGTGCAAGTTAAATATTAAAATAATTAGATATTACATATAATTTGGTAGTAAAACATAATGTGTTGCACATTTTATGTCACAAGCAAATGTACAGCAGGTTTAAGCTTCAGCATAGGGCACATCCCAGTGTCAGGCTCAAGTACATGAGACGTTATTAATAGCTTTAAGACATGGTCTCCATCTCTCTGGGCTGCAAGAACAAAAGGAAACGTGTTAGAATACAAAAGCTTGCTTTCTATTGGGGAAGTACCCACACAGTTTGGACCATACTGAAATAAATAAGAACAAACCTGTGCTTTACTGTACTGGGCCTTCTGTCGCCATGCGAGGAAGAACTAAATAGAAGAGCAAAAACAGTTAAGACTACAAGCACCCATCAAGTTAAATCATCACTGAATCATCAATGAACTGACTTTAGCTGGAAAAATTTGATTGTCTTCTTGCATTATTGACAAACTATTTTCCTGTTTGACACTGTAAAGCTGCTTTGACACAACCAGTATTGTATAAAGCACTTTACAAATAAAGGTTACTTGACTTGACTTAAATGAAACTTGAAAAGTATATGGTACTTACCAAAACCAGAAGTCCTGCAATCACAATCAAGCTGACCACCACAATGACAGCAATGATACCACCAGTCGGCCTCTGCATGGTGAAGGTGGGCGCCACTTCATCTACATAGTACACCAGGATGTTCTCCATGGACACCTTTGATCCCTCAACACTGACTTCAAATGGTTTATAGTCTTGAAAGAGGGGCTTAAATTTGATCTACGAAAGACAAATTAATTTAGTTACATATTAAGTTACAACATAACACCAGGTATGAAGATAAGAAACTGAAACGAGACTCACGTCCTTCTCCATGTAGTAAGTCATGAGGGACAGGTCTGTAATGCGTTCTTTCTCAGGCTTTTTGACATCCACAACAATGAGACGGCCATCTTTGTCATACTGGAAAAGAGGAGGTGGGTCGTGTTAGGTTCTGTACCAAGTTGAAGGGTTAGATAACAACGGTAAATTCTTACCTTAACCTCAGACACAAATTTCTTATCCAACTTGTAACGTTCCAGCAAAGCATTCTCAATCCCACTGTAAAAGAGTAACATCAGTAAAACAAAACATAAGCAAAACTTCATATTTCACATGGTCCAGCAAGACCCTAGAAATCAATTGCAACATACATCTTCAGTTTGGTAGCATCAAGAGGAACAGCCACATCTTTATGCTTCAGTTCCAGGTGAACCCAACTAGAGAAGAAAACATGGCATTGTCAGAATTTACTAGTCTTGCTTCTTTCCACAAACAGCATTACTATTCCAACCACACTTCAAACTAGGTGTGTCGGTCAGAAAAACATCCTGTTAACAGCTCTGCTAATACAAACACACTCACTAGGTCTCCACGGGCTCACACTTGATGTTCTTGTCTCCCTTGTCACTTCTGCGCACACCAGCACTGTTGACGCACCAGCACACATCAGTGCCATTACACTGGATTGCCTTGAACTTTCCCTCATTCTCACACTCTGGGTCATAGATGCCATCATTGTCCACAAAGGCAGTTTCTACAGGTTTCCCACCAATGGATCTTGTGATCAGGTTGTACCTGGCGCGATACATCTCTGCTTTCATGAGGAAACACTTGGGAATCACTGTGGGTAGGGAGAATTGAAGACACTTACTACACTTGACGAGAGGAACAAAACACCCTGCCTGGTTTGTTGGTACGAACTATGGAAGCTGAAGCTCAGTTAGTTTAGGTGGTTACCAAAATTCCTCTAAATCACACTGGGAGACTGGTTTAATCTTTTAAAACCAATTTCACTAACATTTTAGTAAAGGATGCCAAAAAATACCAGTAAAACAATAGTTACCAAATTAACAACTTTAAGAACAAATATAAAAGAAAACTTACATTTTGTACAATCAATTGGTTGCTTGTATGGCTTAGAAAACTGAAGAGTGCACTGGCATGGGTCTCCGTCACATCTGGCCCATTTCATAGTGTTACAAGAACCTGTTGGATTAAAGAGAGAGAGAGAGAGAGATTTTGTGGATACATTTATTAAATACACTAAAACTTTATTTGGTAGATAGGTTAAAAGTTGAAATGACCCTGGATCTCATTGTTTTGTTTGCCTCCCAACTACCAAGTTAATAACAACTAGGATTAAACAGTTTGTCACAATTTAACCAGATATAGTTCGCTTTGTAAGCTACGTTTAAACAGCTTATCTTTTAATTATAGTTAAAATAGTTGTTACTTACATTGTGAGGTGACATCCACTAAGACAACAACAAACAAGGCGATCAAAACCTTCATCGTGGATAAGAACTGAAAAACAAAAACAGTTCCTGCGTTATAAATCACTCCGTTAGAGGAACTGATGTGTTAATCTCCAGAATCTCTGTGCAATTCAACTAGTCTTTAAACACTAAAATGCTGAAATCTTATTACCGAAGCTTTAAGAAAAACTAGAAATCCAACCAAAAAGAGTTATTCCACTTTTTGTGGACTCTTGAGCTTAACAATGAAGAGATCCCGCAGATATCCTCTCTCCCCTGCCAAATGACTAATTTAAACGCACCCTGCTGAAAAACACAATAGACACCATCACAAAATTTTTAATGTTTTTACTGGTTATAATGGGACTTGTATTGGTTTTAATGGAAACTCTAATGGACCCTGTGGGATTCTACTGGTAATTGGTCACCATCTATTGGTGTCCTGTTAAAACCAATACCAATAAAACCAATAAAATACACTACAGAAAATCATTTTTAAAAATGGTTTTAATGATAAAATTGAGAATTGAAACCATTAGAATTTTCTGTGATGGTTCTATTGTTTTTTTTAGCAGGGACAACAGGTGTCTGTCTTCTTTGCTTATGTGTTTGAATGAAAATACGTGATAACTGACAATTGAATGCATTTTATTGTTGTTTCTCTTTTTTATTTTTCCATATGTCCACTGGATGATGCTCTTATATGTTGTCCTGCAGTGATACTGTGTCTGATATTTTCTGGCTACACCCTGTGTCACATTTTCAAATGTCCAGGATTGCAGTTCTAAAGTGTGACTTGTTCAGAGTTGCTACAGAATCAGCAGACTTTGCTGGTCATATGTTCTATTGTTAGTTGTCAGCAATTCTGATATTTCCCCAATTTAACCTTGTTATTTCTCTACACCTAAAAAAAAACTATAGTCACCAGAATATAACCATCTCACATATAGATAAAGTGAAGTTTGTGTTACAGAACAAAGCTGAATCTATTCAAAAGCTCTATAATCACTTGGGTTTATCAAATTTTATTAAACGTTACATTTATGTGTGTTACAGTATTAATGTATATCTAAATTATTTCTAGTCACCTTTAGTTGAAGTTTTTTTTTTCCTCACTGTTATTTCCTAGACAAATAGCTAATATGGCTAGATAAAATGTCTAGATAAAATAGCTGGATAAAAACTTTTATTATTACTATACACATAGGCTAATTTACATTGAATATGTAGGAGTTTCTTAAGTCAACTGGTTAATATTTGTAAATGGGTCATTGAAAGAGCACTACACTCTTAAAAATAAAGGTGCTTCAAAAGGTTCTTCAAGCGATGCCATAGAATAACCATTTTTGGTTCCACAAAGAACCATTCAGTCAAAGGTTCTTTAAAGAACCATCTCTTTCTTACCCTTTTATCATCTGAAGAACCTTCTTTCGCCACAAAAAATCTTTTGTGAAACAGAAAGGTTCTTCAGATGTTAAAGGTTCTTTATATAACTATTTAGACAAAAAGGTTCTTCTATGTCATCGTGAAGCACCTTTATTTTTAAGAGTGTAGATAAAACCATCCGATCATAGTTTGAACATTTTTCTTTATCTGAAGAATTGTAGGCTCAACAACCAAAACTCAATTAAAAGACAATATACTCACTCAGAATTCACACAATCTGGAAATAAGATGGAATCTAATTCTATGCTCTAAAATAACTTGTTAGGTCACTCTTGTCGCCCAACTCTCTTTTAAACTCTCTCTCTCTCTTTAATTTAAATGAATACATTCTCATTTGTTGGCAGCAACTTCCTATTTAGTCATTCTGACCACAAAAATTTAGAGAAAGAGTTCATCTGTGGTACTGACATGTCACTAGTTTAGTAAAGTTATTATTAAGTTAAGTATGTGAAATACTTTGCCATTTCATTTTGTGTGAGAAATTAAATTAGAAAGTCTAAATCTACCTAGTTCAACATATCCCACCAGAAAAACTGCCAAGTGTTCTGTATTTGTGATACTGAGACATTTTTTTCCACTCTTTTAAAGCTTGACTCTAGCAGACTTTTGGTCACATGGCATAGACTACTTCTCCAGTAGCTCTACTTCCGGTGCTGTGGTTGTGCCACATGGCCACACATCGCTGTTTTCTGTTTTGTAAAGCAAACTTGTAGCTTAGAGCAAATGGCAATAGGGGACATTTTTATTACTAAAAAAATTGTTTATGAAGGTTATGGAAAAAAATTTAAGCATTAATGAGCGTAAAATAAGTTAAAGTTTTATTTATTTATGTGGTTGAATGATTTGTGTTGGAAAAAATGAGTAAAAACAGCTGAATAACTTGACCTGCTAAAATACTTGAACCACTGTGACGTCATCTAAATGTCATCTAAACGATCAAAACAGTATTTCAATTTGTATTATTTATTGTGCTCATAGTAATTAAACAATATGAAATATTTATAATTTTTTAGTCTACATCCTAAACATAGGCTACAGCAGCTTCAAAATTAATGTTTGAGGAATGACTGTGTAATTATGTTGTTGAACAAAACATGAAAATGTCATACATCTTTTAAAGGATATACAGTGAAATACCGTTTTAGAAAGAGTTGGTGGTGTTTTACAATGCTGTTGTGGTGAGCTGCTTGGTTGTTGTTTTTATTTAGTAATATGAGAAATATGCTTTCTGAAGCTTCGAATCAATTGAACCAATCTTAAAATGACTCACTGTTGGAGTGAACTGAAACCCCGCACACGGAGGACATCTGCTGGTCAAAGGAACACTTCTGGAAGTCTACCGTGCTCCACAGGTATGCGAATTGAGTACAGTTCCCAAACTCGGATTGAGAAATCTCCAAAACTATTGACTATAAGCTTACGTCAGTAGCATATTTCAAATGTTCAATAAAATCTGCCCAAATGAGTCACATTTTGCTTGATTAGCTAAAACAAGCTTCATTGATGATGCCATTTTGTCAGGACATCATTGTGGTGAATTATTCTTTTCATATTTTTTTCAGTACATTGTGTAATATCATTAACGTATAGGCAATGCGATATAACGCAGTGCCATTCTGTCAGTTGTTTTTGTCACTGATATTTAATAGCCCTGTAAAAGAAGAATCATGTCACAAAACAAAAGGATTTAAGCCTTGTGTGAGATGAAGTGCTCTCATCAAAAACACTTATGAATGAATTGTGAACAGTTATGAATGAACACTATATTGTTTCAGTTTTAATTTTACACCCAGTGGAAAGTTGAAGCCCAAAGGGAGTAGCACATTTACGAGAAAAGTGAAACGTAACCTAGGAATATGTAGGTGTTCCCGATTCTGCTTGTCTAGGGTGTCCCAGGTGAGATGGTGCCTTATGCTTTATACCAGGAAGGACAAAAAAGAAGGAAAGTCACACACCTATTATTGGGCTACTCTCTTGCACCAACGTATCAGCCAATAATCCGTATCGGCCAATAAATGCAATTATCTACTATCAGATTGTTTAAAAACAGCCGATGATCAGGGTTGATTATATCCTATCAATCAAAAGGGGACAAAAAAAAGTGTCAAACTGAAAATGTCTCAATATCCACCTCAAATGATAAGGTTGCACTATAAATAATCCTTATCCGTCAGTTTGACTGAATGAGTGTCAGGATTATGGACCTGTTTAGTTGTGTTTTGCCCCTGTCTTTGTTCCTGGTGTTCCTTTATATGGTGTTTTTCCTGTCCTCGTTTAGTTTAATTAGTCATTCAGTTCACCTGTGTTTGTTAATTATCCCTTGCATTTAAGTTTGAGTCTGTGCTATCTGTCTTTGTCCGAGATTGTACGTCAACCCTGGTGTTACCTGTGCTCCTGTCTGCGCCGTGTATTCCCTTGGCTGTTGAATTAAAAGACTATTGTGTTAGTTCACGCCTTGTCTCCTCGTTCCTCATTCCTTCCCAGAGTGAGCGTGACAGAATCTCGGACCACAACAGTTTAAATTGCATATTTCCCGTTTTGTTTCTCATTTTTCTCTCAGTGTTTTTGTTTCCATTGTGTGCCCCAATGGATCCCCTCCTTCGCCCTGAATACATCCTCCTCCTGCTGGAGCAAGGGGAAAAATTGTTCGAGGGTCATACCAGACTGTTTCTGGCTATTGCCCATCTTACCATCTACCCGGACGACGCGGTCTGCGTGTTCTATGATGCAAGCCTCAACCCCGCGTGCAGAGCGCCGTCGCCCGAAGATGGCCCTCGAGTGGAATTCACTGCCTTTGTGGAGTGGACACTGGCGAGAAATGGATCTCCGTACCTCGCCTGTTCCCAAGAGTATCTCGCCAGTACCACTCCCGACCCAGAGCCCAGCCCACCATCTCCCCGATGCGCGGAGCACATGCCCGAGCCCACCGCTGACAGAGAGCCATCGCCGCACAAAGCGACAGTGCTGAGGATTTCGTCCCTCCGGCTCTGCCTTGGTCTGGCGTCGACCATCCTGCGCCCCGGGACTCCACTCCTCTGGCTTCGCCTCGTCCCTCCATCCCTCCGGCTCCGTCAGGCTTCTTCATCCCCTCGGCTCCGCCTCAGTCCTCTGTCGCTCCGGCTCCACCGCGGCCTCCTGGATTCACGCCTTCGCGTCGATCACCGGCGCCATCGGCTCTGCCTAGGGCCTCCGGATCCTTCCCGTCGCCCTGGCTCATCGGCTCTCCGTCGGCTCCACCGTGGGCCGACATTATGGCTGTGGCCTGGGTCCAGCTGGACTCCTCCTGCTCCAAGCCCCTCCTGTCTCCTCCCTGGCCCCTCCCTGGACTCTGTCTGCCGGCCCCCTCCCGGGTGTCCGTCCTCCTCCGGAACCTCCTGCTTAGTTCCCATCCATGCCCCCCCTTCTGTTGTTCTACGGTGCGAGGACGCACCTTCCGGGAGGGGGGGCGATATGTCAGGATTATGGACCTGTTTATTTGTGTTTTGCCCCTGTCTTTGTTCCTGGTGTTCCTTTATATGGTCTTTTTCCTGTCCTCGTTTAAGTTAATTAGTCAGTCATTGCACCTGTGTTTGTTAATTATCCCTTGCATTTAAGTTCGAGTCTGTGCTGTCTGTCTTTGTCCGAGATTGTACATCAACCCTGGTGTTACCTGTGCTCCTGTCTGCTCCGTGTATTCCCTTGGATGTTGGATTAAAAGACTATTGTGTTCGTTTACGCCTTGTCTCCTCGTTCCTTCCCAGAGTGAGCATGACAATGAGCTGTAATTTTCCCTTCATGTTATATTTTCAGATGTAATAATAATAACGGAACGTTTGGTATTTTAATGTGACATGGTATAACTCTTGTTTTTCTCCCCAAATCTTCACATTTCTTTCTAGGGTTGTTTTCAAATGGAAGCTTTAAAATTTGTCTCCTCTTTTCACCTCTAATTCCCATCAGTCGTGTTTATTGGACTGTTTCTAAAGCAGGAAAATACAATATTCGTAATCTGTTAAAATTATGGAAATCACTTTGAAATATTATCACTCGTTAATATTAATGAACATTTTGATTAAGGCAGCGCATGTTACATAATATAGACATATTACTATAGTGATTTTTAAGACGTACATGATATTATTTTGAAAATAATTTAGATTTTGGGGTTATTCATGGTATGTAGATAGGAATTTGTTAATGCATTTGCCCTTTAAAATTTCCTTTTAATAATCAATGGTTGAAGGGTGAATATAGAATAATGCCACCTCATAATACCCAGTTTTTTAAACAGTTAATTATTGTGTTCACAGAGCGAACCTTTCGCTTATTGTTTACAGTGTAATGGAATTTACTCCCATAATTCATGCAAAGCGTTATGGGGCATAGGAAAAAGATGGTTCCCTTATCAATACGGTTCACTCGCATTGCGTCAACTAGCTAACACTTTGGGGAAACTCCCTTCATCCAAAAATATAGAAGCCTGATTGAATCAAGTCTGTGCATTGCACAGACAAATGGCATTTCAGCCTGCCAAAATGGGCATAACCAATCTGCCTATATAAGTAGGCGCTGAATGCCATTTCATCAGAATCTTTCTTCTTCAGCGCGAAGATCATCTTCTTGCTGAACTTTGAATGAAGATGAAGAAAGAAACTTCTTACTTGTCGTTGAAGAGCCCTTGTAGCAGACTAGATGCTTCAGCATACAGCTTAGAATGACTCTTCTCTCCTGCGGCTATCCGGCAATCATAATAGATCAAATTTCTCTATAAAAGCTAATATTTTCTGTTGCGTTTGCTACAAAATGTCATGTCTGCATGCCTCTGACGAGCAAGCTCATAGATCACTTTCTTCAAAGAGAGCAATCCCGCCCCTTGCAGTCTCCCGTTCTTTTCCTCCCAGGAGCCTTGGAGAAAGAAACAGTGGAGTCAGAGGGCTGAGCAAGCGGGTCATGTCATTGGTGGCCTCTGATGCAGAGAAGACTCTGCCCCCCTGCCGCTTAAGGAATCAGGTGATGTCAGGACCGGATTGGACAGCAAACTCATCTGTGTCCTCACTAAGGCCATCGAGGAGCCCATTTGGGAGTTTTCAGCCCCAGAGAAGCCCATATGTGGCCGCCTCAACGAGTGGAGGGCCCACTGCCAGAGACCTGCGCTGTTCTTCCCCGTGATTCATGAAGAAATCACTAAATCATGGCACGCCCGCTATTCGGCCTACGTCCACTCCTCAGCCTCCACCGCCTTCACAAAAAGAGCAAAAAAGGTACAAAAAGCTCCAAAAACACTGGGTCAGCCTGACTAAATGTGCACACACCCAGGTAACCCACCACTATCATAGTGGACAAAATAATAAAAAATGAACACCTTCACATAGAGAGAACTTCTCCTTTTCGCAGCAGCTTAAGCATCAGTGTGCCGATCTGCCACTCAAAAAGCTCCGGCCCCTTGCCACCTGGAGTCAGGCTTGGGAAGCCATTCTGGTTGTGTCGAGCTGGGTCCCGCAGACAATAATATGAGGTTACTTGCTCCAATTCACTCGCAGACCTCCCTGCGTCAAGGGCGTGGTCCAAACTTCAGTCAGGGGCAGCAATGCTCTAATTCTCTCATTCTCTGAAGTAGAATGTCTGCTGTCAAAGGGTGCCATGGAAATGGTTCCACCAACTCACAGCAAGTCAAGGTCTTACAGCCATTACTTCCTCATTCCAAAAATGGATTGAACCAGGGAGCTGACATGTTGTACCACAGTTCCACAGTCTCCAGCGGAATGGAGACTCCGTCCGCAGAGAGTTCAAATGATTTGGGACATCTTTGAGAGAGCAGAAGTCAACCTCTTTGCCTCAGAAGACACCTCTCACTGTCTAATATATATATTTTTTTTTTCAAAAGAAAAACATTCAATAGCCCACAAGTTGTCCAGCTTGCACCTGCCTTTCCCCGGCTGCTCTGCTCCCTCAAGTCAACAGACGAGTCAGGGAGGACAGATGCTCTGTCCTCTGATGGCCCCCTCTCTGGCAGAACCAGTCATGGTTCCCCGAGATGGTACAGCTGCTGTCAGCAGCTTCCTGGCTGATTCCTCTGAGAAGGGTTTGCTTTCCAAGGCAAGGAGAACAATCTGGCACCCCCAACCCAAGTGGAGCCTGCATCTTTGGCCCCTCAATGGGAGACTGTGCGCCGTCCCTCAAGGATATTGAACACATCTCATAGGCCAGAGCTCTGTCTAATAAATGTCTCCATACCCTTAAGTGGTTTGTCTTCTCTGACTCGCGCAAAGTCCAGAATAAGGACCCCTTCCTGCAGGAGCTACTGGATAAGGGGTGCACCCCTTTCACGCTCAAGGTATATGTTGTGGCCATCATAGCGAATCACGCTTTTGTGGCTGGGCAGTCAGTTGGGCAGCACTACCGCACTTGCACCTAAAACTTGCCGCTCCTCAGTCAAAAGAATCTGATGAAATAGCATTAAGCGCCAAATTATATACACAGATGGCTTCGCCTATTTTGATGGGCTGAAATGCCATTTGTCTGTGCAATGCACAGACGTGATTTAATCAGGCTTCAGTATTTTCTGATTAAAGGATTTTCCCCAAAGCATCGGCTAACTGATGTAATGCTCATTCCCTCGTTCATTATCTCAGGCAAACGAGGTTACGTTAGTAACCGAGACAATAAAAATCGCCCGTAGTTCAAGCCAGGGTTGCCAGGTTGCGTTTTTCCTTTAACTTAACATTATTTGTAGTGTGCCTCGCATGCAATAATCGCAATGAGCTTTTTGCTTTGTTACTTCTGATAAGAGACAAAGTCTCAGCTCTAAAATAATGTCCATTTTATCACAAAATTCAAACAATAAATGCTGTTTTGATGCTCTTAAATGTGGCGTGACAGATTGCTGTGGCAGCTTCAGTTTAAGCAGTAGCGTGGAGCATGAGTCTCTTACACTACAATAGTTATAACATGAAATATACATGAATGAACATCATAAAGTATGTTGAAAGTACAACTTACTGAATGTGTATCACCTCTCATGTTATCACTCAGTAAGTGTTTAACTGCATAAAGATGCCAGTAAAACTACTTGTGATCAATATGTCACTTAGTGTTTACCTCAGGAAAGTTATGTTCACAGTTGTTTAGTCATCTATAAAAACGATAGAGGGAGCTTATTGTTACAGTCTCTCAAAAGGAAGGCGAAGAAGACGAGGATAATCCACAACGAAAGTCTTTAATATTATATTCCACAAAAACTCAATCAAGTAAGCAGCTCAGGGTAGTCGTAACATCCAACATGAAACATCAAACAATCACAGACAAACTACAGAACAGAGGGAAGACTTTAAGTAGGGCAGCTGACGAGGGGAAAACAGGTAAAGGGAGTAAACTAATGATGACTAACGAGTAAATTAATCAAAAACCATGGAAACTAATAGACAAGGGGACTCAGGGAAATGTGGAGGCAGAAACAGAACCAAAACATAACATAACCATGACACTTATGCACTGTTAATTATATAGGTATGTTCAAATAAATCGTAAAGTTTTTTTTTTTTTAACTACCTTATGTATTAGAGTATTATGCAAACATTTCAGTTTTGAGTGTGATTATTATATCTGAAAAGAAATAGCATTTGAATATAATAGTTCATCTCGGTTGTTAGTTATAATCTCTAATATTATAGTAATGTACTAAATAAGAGAGATTTCTGTATAGTTATAAATGAAGAGTTTGGTTCCAAAACGCGATAAATGCCATTTTAAAAAATATTGAGTGTCCGCCAAAATCAGTATTGTATCTGGTCGGTATTGAAAAGTAATTTTTGAATTTTACGCAAAATGCAATATCCGCCATGTTATTCTGTCATGTTTTCTCCCTTTCTTTCCAAACCGCGACAAACGCCAGTCTCCCTTCTCTGCAGAATGCGATACATCCGCTAAACCAATCACAGCGCACCATTCCACGCATTGTAGACAGTAATGGCGGCGCTGGCATCGTAGTTTTCCTCATCTACTTTGTACTTTGTGATCAACAAACAAACAAAAAAATGAGGGTTGCATGATAAATCGCATGTGATTGTCATACACATCTAGTCAGTAAAGCCGGTTCTGTGATTAGTAGTAAATCTAGGAAGTTTTCTTTTATTGTTGTAATTAATTTATGGCATTAACAAGATGACCCATTGAATTCATTTTGGGAGCGATGACTGCTGAATGTATTTTTAGTCCAGTGCCTGTATATAAGATTAGTATTGACCAAGTTCAGAG
>NW_015659389.1:23194-23408 GCF_001515625.1 Sinocyclocheilus rhinocerous
ACAGAAATATTACAGCTGTAGATACTATGTACCAATGTGTACTTACACTGTGGTTACATACTATGTACACATTTAGTCACTATGTAAGTACACAGGTATTAAGGACACAATATAAAGTGGGACCAGTGTTTTTATTAATGCCATTAATGTTTTTGTTAATAGCACTAGTCAACTAAATGAATGTAACATGGCAAAGATGAATGCACTTTTGGAA
>NW_015659389.1:23435-25077 GCF_001515625.1 Sinocyclocheilus rhinocerous
TATATATATATATATATACACACAGTATACATTAGTTGGGAGAGTTTTTTTTCATTAAGAAAACAGCTATCAGTATCAGCATCAGCCCATGTCATTATGAATAATCAGCTATTTGATTTGGCTGAGAAATGTAATATCATGCATATATACATAATACTTGTTATTCATTGATTTAAATAATTACATTAATTTGGTAGCATCTATTGTCAAAAATGTCATTTTGAGGTTTCCAGTCTCTTATGTGACTTTTCCAGACTCTCTCAGCTGCTGTGGCTGCTTTGTATTAAGTGCCTGTGTACTGTTCTCAGGTACACAAATGCATGTGAGTAACATAATCTAAATCAAAATCTCATCATCTCTCATGTGATTCACCAACTTACAGTACAATATAGTCAATTATTGATTGTCTTGTGTAACCAGAACTTTGAAGATCAGCATAAAGCTTGGTCCACAGTGCTCACAGAACTCATTCTAGCCAATAAATGCCCAATTAAACAGAAACAGATCTTTGGACCATCATGTAGGAAGAACAGCCACAATTTGTTTTAGTTTTACATATCACAGTTGCAGATGTCCATCTCTGTGCAGCTGTAAGGAGCATATGCCACACCAACGAAGATTGCATAAACACACTTGATAAG
Source organism: Sinocyclocheilus rhinocerous (assembly GCF_001515625.1). Taxonomy (NCBI): domain Eukaryota; kingdom Metazoa; phylum Chordata; class Actinopteri; order Cypriniformes; family Cyprinidae; genus Sinocyclocheilus; species Sinocyclocheilus rhinocerous. The sequence continues at coordinate 24,077 of NW_015659389.1, forward strand.
TTTGAATGCACATGCCAAATAGGGTACATGGGCACTGGAGTGCAGTGCCACAACATCAACGAGTGTAAAACTGGTCTACACAACTGCCACACAAAAGCAGTCTGCAGTAACACTCTGGGCAGTTACACCTGTTCATGTCAAAAAGGCTATTTTGGTGATGGTTTCCAATGCCAAGATATCGATGAGTGTCAAACTAATAATGGTGGCTGCCATGTTAATACACTTTTCACCAACAAAAATGGAGGAAGAGAATGCAGAAATCAACTTTGGTTTAAGTGGAAATGGATTTCAGTGCACTAATGATAATGAGTGCGCAAGACCAGGAATCTGCCACTGGAATGCTACTCACTGCAGGCTCATTCTTCTGTGACTGTGGTCCAGGCTACAGCTTTAGTCAAAACCAGTGTCTGGATGTGGATGAATGTGCCACAGGACATTGCAGTGCTTATGCCTCTTGTGAAAACTTACCTGGTTCATTCATCTGCGCATGTCTAGCTGGTTTCGAAGGTGATGGATTAGTATGCGAGAATGTGGATGAGTGTGCTAAAGAGTGTGCCATGTTAATGCACTCTGTATTAATGTACCAGGGAAATACAACTGCAGCTGTATGGTGGGATACACAGGTGATGGTGTGTCGCAGTGCACAGATGTTAACTAGTGTCATGTTGATAACGATGACTGTGGACAGAGCAATGAATGTTACGAGACAGTTAGTGACCACTGAAGTAGTTGTATTGTTTGGTATAATCTTAATAGAGATGATTCTAAGCTAAAGCTCCAGATAAGCATCAATGTAACTTAAACTATCTTAAAGAGGTAGGTTTTAGAAAAGTATGCTGAGAATGCAAAGAGTGATTTCGCTTTTCTCTGTTGATTATAGTGCCCTCCACTAATATTGGCACCCTTGTTAAGTATGAGCAAAGGTGGCTGTGAAAATAAATCTGCATTGTTTATCCTTTTGATCATTCAAAAAATTAATTGAAGTAAAACAATGGAAAGTG
>NW_015659389.1:25152-27559 GCF_001515625.1 Sinocyclocheilus rhinocerous
GGGGTGACTAAGAAGTAAATGTTTTTTTTTCTCTAATTCACGCAACATCCTTTTCCCAAGATAACAGCTCTGTTTTCTCCCATAATGCCTGATGAGTTTGGAGAACACCTGACAAGAGATCAGAGACCATTCCTTCATCCAGAATCTCTTCAGAACCTTCAGATTCCTAGCTCCCTGTTGGTGGTTCTCCTTTTCAGTTCACCCCACTCGTTTTCTATAGGGCTCAGGTCGGGGAACTGGGACGGCCATGGCAGAAGCTTTATTTTGTGCTCAGTGACACATTTTTGTCTTGATTTTGATGTTTGTTTTGGATCATTGTCTTGATGGAAGATCCAATCAAGGCCCATTATAAGATTTAACAGAGTCAGTCAGGTTTAGATTTTTATCTGTTGGTGTTTTATAGAATCCTTTATGCCATGTATCTGAACAAGATATCTGGGACCCCCTGCAGAAAAATAGGCCCACAACATTAAAGATCCAGCAGTATACTGTGGGCATAGGGTACTTTTTATCCCTGTTTTCACCAAACCCATCTGTTGGGTTTGCTGCCAAAAAGCAATTTTTTTAAAGTTTCATCTGACCATAGAAGGCATTGAAATTCCAGTCGTGTCTGACAACTAAATATGCTGGAGTTTGTTTTTGGATGAGCAAGGAGGATTTTTCCTGAAACCCTCTCGAAAAACATGTGGTGATAGGGGCTGTTTGATATTTTTTTAGGCTTTCTGACCCCAAGACTCAACTAATCTCTACAATTCTCCAACTGTGATCCTTGGAGAGTCTTTGGCCGCTCAAACTCTCCTCCTCACCATGCATTAGGACGAGACACACGTCCTCTTCCAGGCAGATTTGTAACATCTTTAGTTGATTGGAACTTCTTAATTATTGCCCTGATGGTGAAAATGGGGATTTTCAATGCTTTAGCTATTTTCTAACAGCCACTTTCTATTTTGTGAAGCTCAACAATCTTGTACTGCACAACAGAACTATATTCTTTGGTTTTACTGCTTGTGATGGATGATTAAGGAATTTGGCGTTTGTGTTCCTTATATTTAAAATCCTGTGGAACAGGAAGTCATGGCTGGACAAATGCATGCTCCTAGTCACCCTGGTGTGCAAATTTTTTTTAAATATGAATGGGAACATGCTTCAGAGAATTTTTACTCATAAGAATGTCTAGGGGTGCCAATAATTGTGGCCAACATGCATTGGAGGAAAAGCATTTATTTCATAATGTGAGTTTCCCCCCACTTGCAATTGTTTTAGTTCAATGAAAGGTTAGAATTTTGTGAATGAAAGATCAAAAAGATAAACGATGCAGATTTATTTTCACAGCTGCCTTTGCTCATATTTACCAAGGAAGGGTGCCAATATTAGTGGAGGGCACTGTATATCCACCTTTTTGGATTTTTTTTTTTTTTTTAAATTCTGTTCACTGCAGCTTTTTATCCTGCAAATTTGGTCTAATTTGCTTCTATATTTGGTCAGATGATCTTTAAACCAGGCTTGAATAATGTTGAATAATAAATTTTATTGTCGAATAATGACTTTTAAGACATTAACTGCATACATTTAGTTTTAAATTTTTATAATTGTTTATTTATTTATTACAAAACTTAATAAAAATTAAACTGAATTATAATTTTGTCACTGGATCTTTATTATGTTACTTTTTTGTATACTTTATGTGTTGCATACGCACACGCACACGCACACACACACACACACACACACACACACAAGGGGAAGTTAATGTCTTAGATTAAAGATTACAAAGGCACATTAATTAAAAAATTATGTGCACAGATCATTTACAATAAAAACTGCAACATTCTATAAAAATAAGAATTGTCTGTAACACTTTATAATAACTTTCATTAATAAATCATTAACAAACATTATATAATGCTTAATGGATCATTAGTTAATATATATTCAAAGAGTTAGAAACAGAGATAATGTGCTTGTCAATGTTTACTAATAAACTTATTGAACATTCGATAATGTTAAAACAAATCATTATTTCATATAAGTTAAAATGCTTACAAATGTCATTAAACTTGGTTAAAGTGTCAACAGTGTACAGGGGTCAATTTATAATGGAATACGGTTCAATCTTATATTATATTGGTTTGATAAATTAACAAGTATTTTCTTAAAAAAAATTATTTGTTTTCCCCTGTTTATTTATGGCCACAGCCATATCACCCTGCAGCCCAAGACTGGTTGCCCACTGAAGCTAAGCAGGGTTGAGCCTGGTCAGTACCTGGATGGGAGACCTCCTGGGAAAACTAGGTTGCTGTTGAAAGAGGGGTTAGTGAGGCCAGCAGGGGGTGCTCACCCTGTGGTCTGTGTGGGTCGTAACGCCCCAGTTTAGTGACGGGGACACTATACTGTCAAAAAAAGCACC
>NW_015659389.1:28157-29464 GCF_001515625.1 Sinocyclocheilus rhinocerous
GATGAGACGTTAAACCGAGGTCCTGACTCTCTGTGGTCATTAAAAATCCCATGGCATTTCTCGTAAAGAGTAGGGGTGTAACTCCGGTGTCCTGGCCAAATTGCCCCCATGGCCTTTTGTCAATCATGGCCTCCTAATAATCCCCATCCACTTGATTGGCTCTATGACTTTCTCTCCTCTCCACCTGTAGCTGGTGTGTGGTGAGCGCACTGGCGCCGTTGTCCTGTGGCTGCCGTCGCATCATCCAAGTGGATGCTGAACACTGGTGGTGGTTGAGGAGAGACCCCCCCACATGATTGGAAAGTGCTTTGGGTGTACAACAATACACAATAAAGCACTATATAAATGCATCTTTCATTCATTCATTCATTTATGTTTCAAAATATATGTTTAATGATATACTGAAGAGTAATATACTAATGTAATGTCAGGGAGTCTCTACTCATCTCTCGTCTGCTCCTGGTTCTCACTGTCGATTCTACCAATAAATACCACTCTTTGATCACATCCCTCTGTGTCTCCTAGCCTGTGTCGTGACAGAAGACCCGACCAAATAACAAAATGCCTGTCCCTGCAGCTATGGAAGTGGCCGAGTGGTTCGCCGCCCTAGCTCACCTGGATCTTCCCTTCATAGAGTTCGCCTGGGAATTCTGCGGGCTCGCCGCTACTACGGCGCTAGATGACGCGACGCTCAACACTCTATTCTGGATTGGGGCCAACTACCATCACCCCGTGGACCTCCCAGACACCACTGGAGCACCTGCTGCAGCTCATCAAGCTCCCCTTTATCTGTGCTCACTTCACACACGCTCCTCGTAATTAGCTCCATTGCTAATTACCTGTGTTTGTTTACCTCTGAGGTTCCCGATTCTCCACCGCTCCAGTTCTCCACCGATCCCGCCACGCTACGAGGTTCCTGCAAGTTACCCAGCTATTACGGCAAGCAAAGCCACCTGGACATTCACTCTCAGTGTCATACTCACCTTTCGTCTGCTCCTGGTTCTCACTGTCGATTCTACCAATAAATACCACTGTTTGATCACATCCCTCTGTGTCTCCTAGCCTGTCCTGACATGTAAGTGTTGAGGCAATAAATACATTTTTTGCACCAAAATTACAAACTGTTACTTCTTTAGCAAGCATTTAGCTAAACTTAACCAGCCACCCTTTACACAAACCTTGTTACATTAGCTAAAAGTCCAATGCTCATAAATATACTAAATGATTAGTAATCATTTATAAACATTTACAAATGATGAATAGTTTCAACTTTAGATTGGCTACTGCAAAAACATGAACAAATGATT
>NW_015659389.1:29745-41318 GCF_001515625.1 Sinocyclocheilus rhinocerous
AACGTCAAGCCCACCGGCCGCCCTATTCATCCCTAACCAAAAGAGGAGGATGAGGAGAAAGGGACTGTTCTCCGCCCTCATCCCTGCCCCAGAGCTCGCTCCAGTGTCAGCTCCAGCCCCAGAGCTCGCTCCAGTGTCGGCTCCAGCCCCAGAGCTTGCTCCCGAGTATAGCCCACGGAGGGCTCCTGTTCCCGAGTATAACCCACGGAGGGCTCCGGTTCCCGAGTATAGTCCAAGGAGGGCTCCTGTTCCTGAGTATAGCCCACGGAGGGCTCCTGCAGTGTCATACTCACCTTTCGTCTGCTCCTGGTTCTCACTGTCGATTCTACCAATAAATACCACTGTTTGATCACATCCCTCTGTGTCTCCTAGCCTGTCCTGACATGTAAGTGTTGAGGCAATAAATACATTTTTTGCACCAAAATTACAAACTGTTACTTCTTTAGCAAGCATTTAGCTAAACTTAACCAGCCACCCTTTACACAAACCTTGTTACATTAGCTAAAAGTCCAATGCTCATAAATATACTAAATGATTAGTAATCATTTATAAACATTTACAAATGATGAATAGTTTCAACTTTAGACTGGCTACTGCAAAAACATGAACAAATGATTCATAAATTATTAGTAAAGATGTGTGAATAGGGTAAATTCAGGTCTTTCGGGACACTTTTTTGCCAGTGATATGACTGCACATAAAGGTATTAATGATTAGTAAACATTTATAAACATTTGCAAATCATGAACAGTTTCCACTTTAGATTGGGTACTGTAAAAACATGAACAAATAATAAATATATTAATTGTTAAGAAGTGTAAATAGAGGTCTACACAACAAACAAAGACCAACAAATGAAGATCATATGAACTCAAAGTTTACTGACATTTGTAAGCATTTCAATTTACATTAAATAATCAACATGTTAATCATTAGGTAATGTTTAGTAACTTCATTAGTAAACATTAACAAGAACATTATCTCATATTTCTAGCTATGTGAATATATGTAAAATACATAAAGTTACCGAATTATCAATTTTGATTTCATGGTGACTTCAGGTTACTCTCTAGGCAATAAGAAATGGGACGAAAGTAAAACTAACCTAATTATATTTCAGCTAAATATTAAGAAAGCTTCTAACACAGGGCCATATAGAAATACACTTCCAGTATGATGCAAATTGAACCAAATACTTTGTATCATATGTTTGTGATGCTTTTCCACCAGAGGGCTGTCAAACTATAAATTGAGGGCTGATTTGTGGTCCCAGTCTATCCCTTGTAATAATAATCTAGTATTTATGCATGAAGTGTAAGGGTACTCTAGCTCTTTATGTCCCAGCTTTTTGTCCCAGAGGCAAGTTAAAACCCAATGGGAGTAGGTAAGTCGCACACCTTCCGAATCCTGAGAAGGACCCACTTGCTCTGTGTACTAATGTCTGCCTTATAGGACAACCAGCCGTCAGTGAGATATGCTGTAAGTACTGATTTAAATTTATCATTTTGTTTGTCAGGTTCCTTACAGTAAAAGTGGAATTTGTTGGCTTGTTTCTGTGAAAGTGCTGAGCGCTAAATCTGTCTAATAAGATTTAGAATGTATCTCTCATGATTTATTTTGAGATTACAAATACAGAATTGAGCAAATAACAGTTTACTCTAATCATACTACGAGTTCCAGATGATAAACATGAGCTATTTATATTCTGAATGAGTATGTTCTGAAAGCTGAGAAAACTCAATTTGATATAATGATATGGACAGTCTAGGAAGATTTTAGAAAATACTTTATATTACATTATATAACATTTATCTCAAACTTGTTTCAATGGGTAATTTCAGTTGTAACACAATTCCAATCTGTAATGGTAAATATATATTTTGGGTTATGATGTTCAGCCATGATGTGATGTTGAGAAGGATGTTATTTATAGTAAGTTCTTAGCATACTAGAGACACGTCTTGATGTAATTTGATTCCGATGCACCACATGGATTTCTATACAGTAGATTCCATCAGACAGACAATGACTGAATCTGACCCACACGGAAGTAAAACATTCAGCATGTAACCCAGTCAGAGATCAGAGGATTATTGTCATCATTTTTCCTATTGAAGTGACATGAAAGTGAAAGTGAAGTGACATGTGGCCAAGTATGGTTACAAGGTGGAAGAGAGCGCTGGTTATTCACTACCCCCACCTACAATTCCTGCCGGACCGGAGACTCGAACTCGCAACATTTGGGTTACGAGTCCGACTCTCTAACCATTAGGCCACGACTTCCCCATCAGCCGACTATTCAGGACATCATCCATGTTGACTTCAGTTACCAAACTTGAGAAACCCTTTGTTTCAAACTGTCTTTTCCAAACATCAGGTCAATAAATCAATAAAGCTTTAGGGAGCTATGCTATAATCCAGTGGCGGGCCGTGCATTTTACACCTAGGCCTTCAGTGGCGTCCTACATTAATTAATCCATCTCTTCATACCATCATAATGATGCCACGGCTATAGAAACCATACCTGAGGAACAGTAATAAAAGTTTTACTAAGTTTTAATAAAACGATTTACAGTGATGCTGTTGGCTAGCTAGTATGCTGACCATCCAATCAAAGGAGGAGAAAATGCTGACGTTATCGTTAGCCAGCTAGATGGCCCTGGTGTTGCCAACTCGAAATCTGATTGGTTAAAGCAACGGTTTCATTGCCATTGATTTAAGCTAACAGACGCCTGCACTGTGGATTCTGAAGGCCTTAAGGCAGATTTCTTTGACCCTGGCAACACGATTGCTGAAATATGATTGGATAAAAGCTCTAATATAAACATACACTGCTGGAAGCAGTGCAACCAAGAGAAAAGCTATGAACTGAAGAGAATAGACTATTGGAAATAATTTAATACACATTCATGGAAAAATATATTAAAACTAAATCAGTGATTCTGATAGTGTTTAGGCCAGCAGAGAAGGCTTTGCTGGCCCTGACGGCCCACCACTGCTATAATCAGAAATGCTATAATCTTGAAATTTACTTTGTAAAGTAAAAGCAGATAAAGTTGATAATGGATATCAGAGATGACAAAATGAAACTGTAAATTACTTCTAGAGTAGGATGTGTTTCTTTGAGTCTAATAAAGTTATTTTTTGGTGGAATGAGTAGGTTCATTGAGCATGTCCATCCCTTTTGGGGCTCATGAATTGAGACTTAGAACAAAGTAATCAATCCCTGTGTTTTTGTTATGCGTAAACTGGTTCAACTTGATAGATGTAACTCTATAGATGTAAAGATATACACTCACATAAGTAAACGGTAGGAATTCACCTAATTACTCACATCAAAAAGGTGTCTTCCTATTTAGTGAGTCATAATCGCGCTGCCATGTTAATGCCATGTTCAAAAATAAATAAATAAATAAACAAATAAATTATTGTTTATGATATCTTCACACTGAGCTGAGGTGGCACTGGGTTGTCTCAAAATTCAGTTTATCATCTTTGACACACTGTATCTCTTAGTGTCAGAGCAGAAGTAAAAAAAAAACAAATATAGCTTTGTTGCAAAAATAATTAAATTCAACAAAAACAGGCGGAAGTCTGTGTGGTTTTTTGTTTGTTTGTTTGTTTGTTTTAGTCATTTTATGTCTCAGTGAAGCCCAGAAAAAAAGCTAAATTAAACAATCATCATGGACACAATTCAAATTTGCAATATGTTTTTTTTGCATTTTCTGAGGAAAGATTTTTGGATTAAATTAAATGTGAGCAAAACAACGACTCATTGGTCACTGCCACAGCCTCGAAACCTCATATAGTCATAAACCTTAGGGATGGCTCGATACCACTTTTTCAGAACCGATACCAATCCGACAGCAAAAATTCTGAGTATCTGCCGATACCGATATCGTTCCGATACCAGCGCAGTTTTTTAAAATTAGTGTAGAATTTCTATACCTCAATGTGTAGGTCGATCATCACTCTTTTGTATGTTACACACAATCTACTAAATATAGACAGCTTCATTATAAAGAAAAAATAACAAACAAAAAAATTTAATCAAAATCTATGAGAAAAATACTATTATAAACTAGGTTAATGGATAATTCAGTAGCAAAAGTTACTCTAGAAAAACCATGAGTGCACAATAATTTTATAAAATCCTAAACTTTTAGTGAAAAAAATACATTATTTTTAGTGGGTAACAAATAAAAGTGAATAAGTGTAGGGCTAAATCTGGTAGGCCTACACATTGCTCTTTGTATTGTTGTAAAATACATTCATGAAAAACAAGCAATATATTTATATATAAATATATACTAGGATCGGTCTCGTCTGACCGATAACCCGATCCAGCAGAAAATGCCAGTGTCGGAGCGATACCGATACTGAATATTGGATCGGCGCACCCCTAATTAACCTAACAGTGAATGGAGGTTTTTTTTTTTTTTTACTTCATATTTGTTGACCTTCTCTTGCAGGAGTCTGCTGCTGTATCTGCTATGCCTGTGTACTGTGTTCAGGTACACAACTGCAGGTCAGTAACATGATCAAGATCATATTAAATATGTGCATTAGTTTATTGAGCCTTTTCTTTTAACCGTTTTCAATTTCAGTTACTGTGCTCGTGACGAACAATTCATAGTGCTCTCTACTCCAGTCTTGTGATCTAACTAGATATCCGCTGGTCTACACAGCTGCCATGTAAAAGCAGTCTGCAGTAACACGCTGGGCAGTTACACCTGTTCATGTCAAAATGGTTATTCTGGTGATGGTTTCCAATGCCAAGATATCAATGAGTGTCAAACTAATAATGGTGGCTGCCATGTTAATGCACTTTGCACCAACAGAGATGAAGGAAGAGACTGCAGTTGCAAGTCAGGTTTCACTGGAAATGGATTTCAGTGCACTGATGATAATGAGCGCACAAGACCGGGAATCTGTCACTGGAATGCCACGTGCACCAACAACCCTGGCTCCTACGTGTGCACATGCAATGCAGGCTATAGAAGCAATGGAAATTATCTCTGCCTAGACGTTGATGAGTGTTCAGAGACTCCTGGTGTGTGTTCTGCTTTCTTTGGGTACAAAGGTTGCAAGAACCTGCCAGGAACTTACACCTGCCTCTGCAACAGTGGTTACCAAAGCAACGGACAGACATGTGAGGACATCAATGAATGTGAAATCAACATCTGCAGCTCATTTGCTGAATGTACAAACTTACCAGGTTCATATCGTTGTACCTGTCCTGAAGGATTTGTGGGAAATGGCTTGGTGTGCGTAGACATTAATGAGTGTGACAGAAAGAACATCAGTGGCTACACATGGAATGGAGTGCAGTGCCAGGACAATGATGAGTGTAAAACTGGTCTACAGAGCTGCCACACAAAAGCAATCTGCAGTAACACTCTGGGCAGTTACACCTGTTCATGTCAAAAGGGCTATTTTGGTGATGGTTTCCAATGCCAAGATATCGATGAGTGTCAAACTAATAATGGTGGCTGCCATGTCAATGCAATTTGCACCAACACAGATGGAGGAAGAGACTGCAGATGCAAATCTGGTTTCAGTGGAAATGGATTTCAGTGCACAGATGATAATGAGTGCACAAGACCGGGAATCTGCCACTGGAATGCCACTTGCACCAACAACCCTGGCTCCTACGTGTGCACATGTAATGCAGGCTATAGAAGCAATGGAAATTATCTCTGACTAGATGTTGATGAGTGTTCAGAGACTCCTGGTGTGTGCTCTGCTTTCTTTGGGTACAAATGTTGCAAGAACCTGCCAGGAACTTACACCTGCCTCTGCAACAGTGGTTACCAAAGCAACGGACAGACATGTGAGGACATCAATGAGTGTGAAATCAACATCTGCAGCTCATTTGCTGAATGTACAAACTTACCAGGTTCATATCATTGTACCTGTCCTGAAGGATTTGTGGGAAATGGCTTGGCGTGCGTAGACATTAATGAGTGTGACAGAAAGAACAGCAGTGGCTACACATGGAATGGAGTGCAGTGCCAAGACAATGATGAGTGTAAAACTGGTCTACACAGCTGCCACACAAAAGCAATCTGCAGTAACACTGTGGGCAGTTACACCTGTTCATGTCAAAAGGGCTATTTTGGTGATGGTTTCCAATGCCAAGATATCGATGAGTGTCAATCTAATAATGGTGGCTGCCATGTCAATGCAATTTGCACCAACAGGGATGGAGAAAGAGACTGCAGTTGCAAATCTGGTTTCAGTGGAAATGGATTTCAGTGCACTGATGATAATGAGTGCACAAGACTGAGAATCTGCCACTGGAATGCCACTTGCACCAACAACCCTGGCTCCTACGTGTGCACATGTAATGCAGGCTATAGAAGCAATGGAAATGATCTCTGCCTAGACGTTGATGAGTGTTTAGAGACTCCTGGTGTGTGCTCTGCTTTCTTTGGGTACAAAGGTTGCAAGAACCTGCCAGGATCTTACACCTGCCTCTGCAACAGTGGTTACCAAAGCTATGGACAGACATGTGAGGAGATCAATGAATGTGAAATCAACATCTGCAGCTCATTTGCTGAATGTACAAACTTACCAGGTTCATATCGTTGTACCTGTCCTGAAGGATTTGTGGGAAATGGTTTGGCGTGCGTAGACATTAATGAGTGTGACAGAAAGAACAGCTGTGACCCCAACGCAATATGTACCAATTTGCTAGGAAGTTATGAATGCTCGTGCCGCGCTGGGTTCAAGGGCACGGGTACGAAGTGTACTGACATTAACGAATGTGCCACCAATAACTTTTGACCAGCCAACGCAATGAATGTTATCAGTCAGTTAGTGACCACTGAAGTCGTTTTATTGTTTGGTATAATCTTAACAGAGATGTTTCTACTCTAAAGCTACAGATGATCATAGATGTAAGTCAAACTATCTTAAAGAGGTAGGTTTTAGAAAAGTACAATTTCATGCTGAGAAATGTAAAAAGTGATTTTGCTTTTCTCTGATGATTCCAGTGTCCTCTACTAATATTGGCACCCTTGGTAAAGCAAAGGTGGCTGTGAAAATAAATCTACATTGTTTATCCTTTTAATCTTTCAAAAAATTCACAAATTCTAACCTATCATTGAAATAAAACAATGGAAAGTGGGGGGAAAATCTCATTAAGAAATAAATGTTTTTTCTCTAGCTCACGTTGGCCGCAATTATTGGCACCCAATTATTGCAACATCCTTTTCCCAAGATAACAGCTCTGAGTTTTTTCCTATAATGCCTGATGAGTTTGGTGAACACCTGACAAAAGATCAGAGACCATTCCTTCTTACAGAATCTCTTCAGAACCTTCAGATTCCTAGCTCCATGTTGATGCGTCTTCTCTTCAGTTCACCCCACTCATTTTCTATAGGGTTCAGGTCAGGGAACTGGGACTACTGCTTGTGATTGATGGTTAAGGGAATTTGGCCTTTGTGCTCCTTATATTTATAATCCTGTGGAACAGGAAGTCATGGCTGGACAATTTCATGCTCCTAGTCACCCTGGTGTACTAAAAAATGTAAATATGAATGGGAATATACTTAGAGATATTTTACTTATAAGAATTTTTAGGGGTGCCAATAATTGTGGCCAGCATGCATTGGAGGAAAAACATTTATTTTATGTGAGTTTCCCCCCACTTGTAATTGTTTTACTTCAATGAAAGGTTTATTTATTTATTGTGAATTTTTTGAATGAAATATCAAAAAGATAAATGATGGTGCCAATATTAGTGGAGGACACTGTATTTCCACCTTTTTGGATTTGTTTTATTCTGTTCAGTGCAGCTTTTTAATATGCAAATTTTGACTAATTTGCTTCTATATTTGGTCAGATGATCTATAAACCAAGCCAGGCTTGAATAATGTTGAATGATATATTTTATTGTTGAATAATGACTTTTAAGACATTAACTGCATACATTTAGTTTTTAATTTTTATTTTTTATTTTTTTAATACAAAACTTAATAAAGATTAAACTGAATGATAATTTTGTCAATGGATCTTTATTGTTTTGTTTACTTTATGTGTTGCATATATATATATATACAGTGGGTACGGAAAGTATTCAGACCCCCTTAAATTGTGCTGCAGGAATCTCAAGTGAATGCTAGGCTAGCCAGCCATATAAATGCAAGGCATTAAGCTCATTGGCTGCATATGCAGCATGAACCAATCAGCTTGTGCCAAGTCGTTTAACTCTCTTAATATCATCAGTTACATTAACAACCCGTCAGCTTGCGCCATCTAGAGTTTCATGACTGAACTATATATTTCAATCATGACAACTCTGAAGATTTTAGCATGGTGATGGATATGACAATGTTTATGTATTTGATTTTGGCGGAATAGATCTGCTACGCTGCTGCTGCTGTTGGTTATTGCTGTAGCTGTAGATACAGGAACTTGCTACTGTCAATGCTTATATGGCGATACGGTGCCGTGAGTATTTAAGACATACTGCTGCTGCACAAATAGCATATAAAATAACCCCCCAACAAAGCTGGAAGAAGAAAACAAAACAATTAAATATGTATGCCGCTGCTATACAATAATATGCTTAAAATCATCCCTATAGATAAAACACCCCAGAACAAGTAGATCTATTGCCAAGACATATGTACTTGCTGCTGCTCCGGAGAGCCGCAAGACCGTGTGTTTGCTATCTATGCGAGTCTGGGCCAGCTTTGCCGAATGGCTTCATGCTAGTGAACTATTGCTGTGTGTACCCGAACGGTTGACCAGATAGCTTAAACTAGATAGTTGATAGTAGAAATGTGCACTGTGTGTCATTAACAAACAGGAATCACACTGTAGGCTGATAGATGAAGTAACCCCCAGCAACCACCTGACTCAGGCTCGGGCGGCCTGAGCAAATAGTTTTAAATTTGTCATTCAAGAGTTGTAATTTTTTTTTTCTCCATTAACGTTCATCAACGTTACTGCAATGGAAATGCTTACCTTTAACTTAAGCTAACAAAATATTTGGCGAAAGAATGAATCACTGTACACCCTGTAGTCGTGGTGTCATATGGCCAGGACTAATTCTGCCTCAAAAGCAGCTGCTCATTTATTTTGATCATTTAAAATATTTATTGCATATTAAGAACAATAATGTTTGCATTGTATGAGCACATTGCTGAATGCATGGCTCGTTCCAAGAATGTCTTGAGCAAGACACTACAGTGACTTTATTTAAATGCAGTTGTCTGCTTTTATATTAATTGTCCGCTTTTATATTAATTGTCCAAATTAAAATTCGCAACATAGAAATGCTGTGCATGCTGCTGTGAAAAATTTCGATGACTGAATGCCTATGCAAGCTGCTGCTACTGCACAAGAGACTGAACTGCTGAGAGCTCCATTAATTAGGTATGTAAGTAGCTAGGTGAATGCCTATTTTACTCGAACACGGTGTCTATGCCAGATGTGAGCGGCACAACATAACAAAGTCAATAGACCGGTTACGATAGGTAAAGCTGTCCGCAATGTATGCAGTGCGATACGGCCAACGCAACAAAACTTCTGCTACTGCTGCTTGTCACGGCTCGCCTACTGTGGCGGAAACGAGGAGACAAAGGAACACGGAAACCAATGGGATGTAGCGAATCAGCTCATTGGGGAAATATGAATAATTAATCATAACTAGTTATAATTAATTATAAATATTTAGATCCGCTGTAAGTATTTACTTGACCTCTCAGGGTCAACTGTCTGTCAATTCTACGAATAAACATCAACAGTCTTTATTCTTTTAAACAACGAGGAACACAGGCAAGATCACACACGTAGACTGAGGGGTTGACGAACAATTCTGGACGCTAAACATGGAAACACACAGGGCTTAAATTAAGGGACTAATCAAGGAATTAACAAGGAAATTAATGGGACACAGCTGAAACTCATGGAACTCAAATGGGAACAGGAACCGGAAAACCAAAAAAGGGCATAATGATACAAGAGGGAAAACAAGGAACACATGGGGAGGAAAACAACACAACAGGTCTGACATTACTCCCCCCTCCCTGAAGACATCCAATGGGGAGGGGAGGAGGGCGCTCTGGAGGCCCCTCGGGACAGGCCTACTCAGGACGGCAGGCCTCCAAGGCGGTACCCGTTCCGGGACCCATGGCGGATCAGGCAGTTCAGGACGCCATGGCGGAGCAGGGAACTCAGGAGGCCATGGCGGAGCAAGCAGCTCAGGGGGCCATGGCGGAGCAGGGAACTCAGGGGGCCATGGTGGAGCTGCTGGCCAAATGGGTGCCCTAAGCAGGATTGTATTGTTGTGCCCCCCTACTATAGGGGTCAAAATAGAACTTAAATATAAAATATTATAAAAAATATAAAAGTAAATAAATAAATTGTATTGTTTACAAATTACAGTTGTAGCTCAGACAGTTACCTATGGCTATGACTTTATTAATACAGTTGTCTGATTGATTTTATAGTCTCAAGCATTCAGAAATCGCGCAAAAGAAAAATAAGCAGTTTTACTACGATAAAACCATGGTTAAATTTTGTAAGGAATGTGATGTCCACATGTTTTTTTTGTTGAAGAAATTATAGAGGCTGTGTCATCTATAGCAAAAGGGTGGCCAAATATTAAAGATTAAGTGGATATTTGAATTAAATGTTTGGTCAATAGCCTATTAAACAAGGATTTGATTGTCCCAAGTGTAGCAGCAGCAATTACCAGGCATTTGGCTCCCTTTGCAGGCATTTGTAATAACATTTAATGTACATAAATTGTTTATTTTGTATTAGCCTACATTATGTATTTTAACAGTGTTATTCGAGGAAACCATATAATTATTAATTAACCAATCATTATTGCCTCATTGTTTTTATATAATGCATTTGAAGTCATTTTAAAGGCTATTGTTAGCTTAGGTCTGTTTTTATAACCACAACAAATTCTTAATACTTCTTTGTAAATTATTATTTGAAGTAACAAAACCATGGTTAATTTGTGGTTACCATGGCTACAAGAACGATGATTTTTGGTTTTATTCATGTTAAAACCATGGATAATTTTCGTAATGGAACATGGAAACTCAAGAGAGAATATTAGATGCGGAAATTATTTCCAACATTAAAAGACGTTATTAACGTCAACAGTCAAAAAAAGTTTCACAGGATTATGAATGTGCCTGAAAGTGATGCACGGGCAGGGCCTTAGCTGGGGTTTGCGGGGCCCCAGTGCAGGTTGTACCAGTGGACCCGGTTTGAAATGGTTTAATTTGTAGGTTCGTTCTATTTATTTCTTTTTGCTATTTACAAAATGTTTATGTTTTTTCAAGTTTGTAGGTGTCCAGGGGCCCGTTCTTCGTACTTCGCTTAACACATCTGAGATGACTTGAAAGATGCCAGATCTTCTAATCGTGATAACTGATCTCTGGCTAATTTGGTTCTTCAAACGAATTTGCGGATTTGATTAAAATATCTGGATTAAGTTGTCTAAGATTACTGCGCGTTCTTGTGTTCCCCGAAAAGGGTAGATTTATCGATACTCGAAACCACGATCAGCAATGCAGCGATTGGCTGGCGGCAAGACAGCA
>NW_015659389.1:41460-47123 GCF_001515625.1 Sinocyclocheilus rhinocerous
TAAAAAGATGCAATCTAATCCTGTTTACATGAAATAAGCCTGCTACCAAGCAGGTTTAAGCTTACGGACCTGTTGCTATGACAGCGACTCCGGGATGAGCTTCGAAGAACCAAACAATCCAAGATCATGCCAAATCGTCAACAATCAAATCCAGCTAACCGAGTTGGCGACGTACGAAGAACGGGCCCCAGGTACAGAAACCGAATAATCAAATGTAAAATAGCACTACATAGTCTTCACTGTAAACATTAAATATAGTCAAACCAAAATTTATTCAGACACCTTCAACATTTCTCACATTATCACAGTTTATTTGCTATAGTTTAGAAAACGGTAATAAAATATGACAAGAACTCAGAGTTAAACTGTGTCAGAACAAATTCATCTTGATAATGTCAGATAGCAATTTTCTTACCAATTTTGAGATGAACAATCTACTTGATCAGTTAATTATTCAGAACATTTACAGGCCATCAAATAATAGGTGTGGAGGCACACAGAGAGAGTATGTACAGTCAAACCAACATTTATTCAGACACCTTCAACATTGCTGACATTGTCACAGTTTATTCACTATAGTTTAGAAAGTGGTAATAAAATATGACAAGAACTCAAGAGTGTCAGAACAAACGCATCTTGATAATGTCAGATAACTTTGATAGAAAGGTATGTACTGGATTACAATCAACCAAAAATTCTACTGTTAGTATGACAATATTTACACAAATATCAATACTTTGTTGACCAATAACCAAGCAATGCTTAGTTTTGTTCAGTCTGTAGTGCAAAAAGGTCGCATTAGCAATTAAAGAAAAAAAACACTTAAGCAAAACATGGTCAGGTCAAAGTGTCCGAATAATTTTACTGGTAGTCCACTGTATGAAGAATTTTTGGGTATAATGTCACAGTTTACTTTATTTTGCTATACTCACTTACATAAAAGAACTATAGTGCCCTGCACCCACTAGTAAAAAAAAAAAAAAATAAAAAATATCAGGTGACTGAATAGTTTTTGCTTTGACTGTGGATTAATTCTTGTTAAAACTACAAAGTAATTTAGTCAAGAGCAGTGAGTGATTTTCTTTCTTTCATTTTTTTGGATTAACATTAAGGGGTTAAGGACACCGACAGCAGCTAGTCAATTAGGCGAGGTCACTTTAAGAGACAATGCATCCATTATAATGATACACATCCGATTTCTTTCGCCACTGTTTACTTTCACTTTAGACATAACCGACAGTTTTTTCGAGGATACTTTCCAAGACGGATATTTTAACATAATTTTGTATGTATTTGTCGGTACAAGAGCAAGAAGAAGCAAATTCGGTGTTCAAGCGCTTTTGAGACGCGTCTCTCTGCGTGCGCCCTGTGCGCACAGAACACCGCGCGCAGGTGCTGAATTGGACTCTTTCACATCTTTTTCTGTTTGCATGTTTAAACTGCGATTTGTATTTGTTCATTCAGGTGCAGGAGGACGCGAAGGAGAGCTCGGTTCAGTGTTGCTGTCCATGAGACGCGGCTCTCTGCGTGCGCACCAAACACGGCGCGCGAGTACCGAGATGAGTTTTTCCACGTCTTGTGTTTAAATGCTTTAAACTCTTTTGAATGTTTAAACTGGCAAGGCTTACAAACACGTACAATGATAAGCTTTCGTGACGACGCGCAGCAGTGGCCCGTCAACTGTCCTGAGCATCTTTTTAGGCTGGCCTCAGCCAGTCGGTTGAGATCGCCGGGGGGGGGCCCTCAGCTGGCCCCTATAATTGTCACGACCTTTCAGCCCATTAGCGACGGCCCTGTGCACGGGCTTAGTTGTAACTTTTTTTTTTTCTTTTTCTTGGCGCCGGATTGCTAATGTCTTTTCACGGGCATAGTTGTCCATCAATTATGATCATTTGCATTCAGCCGCAAACATGAGGTGCTGAACTGGGCGGCCGGCGGGCTTGTCGTTGCGGTGACCGGAAGGCTTGACAACGGCGCGGCCAGCGGGCTTGAGTGAGCCACTGCCTGCGGGCTTGACAACGGCGTGGCGAAGCGTGCGGCGGTTTCCATGCCGCGGGAAGGGAAAACTCAGAAAACAAAAAAACTTTCAAAAAACCGGAAACAAAAACGGGGAGAAGAGGCACCGCTTACTTTCTGTTCGGTCCTGTATTCTGTCATGGCTCGCCTACTGTGGCGGAAACGAGGAGGCGAAGGAGCGTGGAAACCAATGGGATAAACATCAACAGTCTTTATTCTTTTAAACAACGAGGAACACAGGCAAGATCACACACGTAGCCTGAGGGGTTGACGAACAATTCCGGACACTAAACATTCTTCTTCTTGTTAGTTTTATGGCGGATTGCAACCATGACTTATCAGGTGCATACCGCCACCTACTGTATCGGAGTATGCAGCATGGATGATACAGTATCTCAATGAATGCACTTTACATTATAAAAAAAATAATAAATAAATATTATAGCACTACTATCTAAATCCTATAATATACCCCTGTATCCTTCAGATATTCCACAACAGCATCCTGTGCATCTTTAACCCCTTCTCCTGTTGTTCCCAAAACACCCTCAAGGTTCCATTTCCTTCCTGTCTGACTTATCTTTTGGTTTAATCTAATCCTCTCTTCCCTATACTTCCTACAATGTAACAACATATGTTCTGGCACAAGCTGATTGGTTCATGCTGCATATGCAGCCAATGAGCTTAATAATGCGTTGCATTTATATGGCTGGCTAGCATTCACTTGAGATTCCCGCAGAGCGCTTTCAGAGTTTCTATGAAACTCAACAGCTAGATAAGTAAACGGTCTTCACTCTGATTTCAGTGCATTATTGCATTCGTCAGATTTACATTTTTAAACTAAAAAACATGTAAGTTGTAAAATTACGCGCAGGTTATTCGCGTTAGGAGTAATTAAGCATGTCTTGTTCATGTAACAGTAGTAGTAGTAGCAGCAGCAGCAAGCAGTTTCCTAGTTTATGTATGTGAGAATACAACGTCAAGCGTCGCAGATTTTAGAAAAGTGAATTGGGGATTACCTATTAGCCCGAAATCTCCAATGCTTTTAATTTCTGTGGGCATTCATTTTACATTAACCGTGAACGGATCACTTTCAGATGCACACCTCACTAGTGGGGTCGATTTGCAGTTGGCATTTCAGTTTTAAGTCAAGGTGAACCCATATAAACGTCATACTGTTAACAGCCTTACCTATTTAACCATAACAACTTAATGAGCAACAAATAATAATATACCCGCTCATACGTGCCGCATTGCAATGCACTCAGAAGAGGGAGCGCTCATTCTTAAAGGGGCCACATCTCTATTTCACTCGTTACCTTGGTTCAGCGATAGTGAAGAGTTTATGAAAGTCATGTTTAGTGATAGTTTAAAGATAATTAATCATGAATTTGTTTAAAATATAAAGATCCTACTACTAATAATAATAATTTCCGATCAGTAGCCCATGTACAATGTAGCTAATAGTAGGACACCCTTAAACTGGAATTGACTATTTGTGTATTCAGTTGGGCTTACAGCATTTATAGTACTTTCATTGAGCGTAGCAGCAGTATCATAGAATTCAGATCACGTTATTAGAGAATTGTTAATAGCAGTATGCATAGCAAATCAAGTCAAATTATTACTGTTGTTTATAGCAGCGGCAGCAGAAAGTATCTGGTTGCATGAAATTTCAGTGATAACACATGGGGTAAGTAACAAAACAAGATTTTGTGAACTCTTCAAAGTGAAATAGGCATTATTTGTTTGCTTTTCATTGTTTAATAAAGACGCTTATAGTAATTCTAAGTACGTTCGTGCAGATAGCAGCAGTATGCATAGCTATTCAGATTGCAATATTTAGTGAATTTAATAGCAGCAGAATGGCATAGCAAATTCAGATGCAATGTTTGAAATAATATTAGCAGCAGTCTGCATAGCAGCTGTATGTCCCATTCTCTGACATTTGAAGCACCTTAACGGTTGTGGAATGTATTCCCTCACTTTGTATTTGATCCAACCCATTTGGACTTCAGTAGGCATTATCTTTTCAAAAACAAGCAGTACAGACAGGCTATCTGATTTAACACCACCTTTATTAATTTGGAATCTTTTGGCTTCTGCAGCAGTATCCATAGGATTTCAGATTGTGTTATTAGCGAAGTATTAATAGCAGTATGCATAGCAAATCAAATTATGCGTTTAGTTATGGCAGCAGTAGGTAGACGTAGATTCATTTTGCAGACACTTTTATCCAAAGCGACTTACAATTGCTGAAGTTTCAGTGACTAAAAATGGATGGTATGTGAACTCTTCAAGCGAATAGGCATCCTTTGCGTTTCGTTTATTTAAAAGGGGCTTATAGCAATTCTAAGTACCTTTGTGCAGCTGTAGCAACAGTATGCATAGTTATTCAGATCGTATGTAGCGAATTTAATAGCAGAAGCATGAATAGCAAATTCATATGCAATCTTAGAAATAATAGCAGCAGGAAGTCAAATTATTGTTGCTAATATAGCAGCGGCAGCAGAAAGTACTTTAGTTGCTTGACATTTCAGTGATAATGCATGGGGTAAGTAACTCTTCAAAGCGAAATAGGCATCATTTGATTGCATTTGCTTGTTAATAAAGACTCATAGCAATTCTAAATACTTTTGTGCAGCTGTAGCAGCAGTATACATATCTATTCAGATCAGTTTAGTGAATTTTAATAGCAGCAGCACGCATAGCAAAATTCAGACGCAATGTTAGAAATATTAGCAGCAGTCTGCATGGCAATCCAATTATCATTGTTGCTAATATAGCAGCGGCAGCACAAAGTACATTTAGTTGCATGACATTTCAGTGATAAGATAACGCTTGGATGATAGTGAACATTTTAGGTGAAATATTACTTTGCTATTCAATGCAACAGGTTTGGTAGAACTCTTCAAAGCGAAATAAGCATTAATTGGTTGTGTTTGGTTATTTAATAAAGGGGCAGTAGCAATTCTAAGTACTTTTGTGCAGCAGTATGCATAGCTATTCAGATCACAATGTTAGCAAATGTTATAGCAAGCATAGCAAATTCAGATGCAAGGTTAGAAATAATATCACCAGCAGCATGCATAGCAAGTCATATTATTGTTGCTAATATAGCAGCAGCGGCAGAAAGCGCTTTAGTTGCGTGACATTTTAGTGATAACTCATGGAGGGTAAATTAACTCTTTAAAGTGCAATAGGCATTTATTACTTTGCTTATTCAACAGGGCTTACAGCAGGTTTTGTGCAGCAGCAGTAGATTATGCTTTCACAAATTCTGATTAAATATTACAACCTCGCACAGTAAATTTCTACTACAACATTGTATCATTAACAGCAACAGCATGTACTTCAACTCAGTATAGAAATGTTATTGAATATTATCATTAGCAGTGTCAGACTTGTGTTCCCGTTGTGTTTTCCTCCCCATGTGTTCTTTTTTCCCCCTCTTTTATCATTCTGCCCTTTTTTGGTTTTCTGGTTCCTGTTCCCATTTGAGTTCCATGAGTTTCAGCTGTGTCCCATTAATTTCCTTGTTAATTCCTTTATTAGTGCCTTAATTTAAGCCCTGTGTGTTTCCATGTTTAGCGTGGAAAGAAGGAGGAGCGTGGACTGGATGACTGAACTTTGCGTTGGAAGAGACG
>NW_015659390.1:0-1401 GCF_001515625.1 Sinocyclocheilus rhinocerous
TATGCTGTTGCTGCACAATCTAGATTTAATGGGGAATGTGCACTGAATGGCTTTATGTAGCGGTTAAAATTTGTTTTACTCACCCTAAAGGTTAGGAACCATATGACTAATTTCTCCCCATAGATTAATAAGAACGGCGTGTCTGAGCTCCGTTTTCAACACAGTGAAATTAAACGGTGACCAAAAGCTGTCAATCAAAGGGGCGCAAAACTAATAGTAGCCCACTTGATTCTTATTTAATTATTAACTTTAAACGTGTTTTGAAGCTATATGATAGTTTTGTGCGGAATACCTTGATAGTATTCACTTTCAATGTACCAGAAAGAGAATATATTGGACATTCTTCTATATCTATGAACGTCTATCTACACGTACATTTATACTCGTGTGCCACAAAATGAAGCCATACAGGGTTTGAATATTATAATTTAGAGGTTATATATATATATATATACCTCTAAATTAACTTAATGTCTGTCCTTGAAAGTGTATGACATGTTAAAGCATTTAAGTTATATTGGATGGTGATTTCTTCTGGTGACCTCGGCTATGATGAACTTTGAATCTTTAGTCGGATACCCCTTCACTCTAATCATGAGTGAGACATCCAGTCTGAAAAGCCGCAGGTTGTTACATGCGTGTGTGCACACCTGACTCTTTACATCCCAATAACATCCTCTTGTACAACTGACAGCATCGCTGCCGGAGGTGTGATGGATGTCAACACCGCTCTGCCAGAAGTGCTGAAGACCGCACTCATCCATGACGGTCTGGCCCGCGGTATCCGTGAGGCCGCCAAGGCCCTCGACAAGTAAGTGACTACTTTAATATACTGGAAGATGTTGCTGTGTGTCTATGATGATAATTTGGCTCCCTCTACTGAAGTCTCTTGAGGATAACTGCCATTCGTTACCCAATTTCTGTCTGAGATACTGTTGAAGCGATCGGTCATACCTGTTGGAGGAGATTGAAGTCATTGATGGTCATTCTTTGTTTGACAGGCGCCAGGCTCATCTTTGCGTCCTGGCAGCAAACTGTGATGAGCCCATGTATGTCAAGCTGGTGGAGGCTCTCTGTGCCGAGCATCAGATCAACCTTATCAAGGTGAGGAAGCTATGAGATGCATCATTATCAGGATTTATGGAAGCTTTATTTCAACCACAGAGTAAAACTGTGCCTCAATACAGTTTGAACTTTATCAAACTCCATTGCGACACTCAGAATTATGAGAAACTCTGAATTCTGTGAGGTTATTTCCACCACAGAAAAAGAAAAATTAATTTGACTTTTTTTTTTTTGCAATCTCATTTCTCACAATTCAGACTCTCAATCAGTATTGCAAGATATAAATTTAAAATTGTGAGAAACTTGTAGTTCTAAGAAGTTGATTGCAAGATGTTA
>NW_015659390.1:7891-15935 GCF_001515625.1 Sinocyclocheilus rhinocerous
CGGGCATTACTGTTAAAGTACATCCAGACACACTGCATGTGTGGAATTCTTGCAGATTTGTAAACAGTACTGTTCTGAGCATCACAACGCAATCTCAAGATGTTCCCCAGAGTGGCAGACTATCACAAGAAAGCACTGGTGCATTCCAAGCAGTGGAAACATCTATAGCTGATAGGAGTGTTTGAACGGGTGTGTAAGAAACTGAACGAGCCTGACAGGTCTCCTGTGCTTATATACAAACTCTTATGTTTCAAGTGTTGTTTGCACAGCAAAATTAATAGCATTAACATACACTACAAACACTTACGTCCTGTTTTGTATCTCTCAGTAACTGACTCAGCGTTTCAACATGCTTGTTGCAAAACCCAAACAGATACATTTAGTTCATTTCGAAGATTTCCATGTTCTGTTTATGCTTTATGACACATCATAGCCTGAACGT
Organism: Sinocyclocheilus rhinocerous; assembly: GCF_001515625.1. Lineage (NCBI taxonomy): Eukaryota > Metazoa > Chordata > Actinopteri > Cypriniformes > Cyprinidae > Sinocyclocheilus > Sinocyclocheilus rhinocerous. The sequence continues at coordinate 8,334 of NW_015659390.1, forward strand.
TATGTGCTTTTCCTAATAACTGCAAAAAAACATGGCTTAATACTCATAATTAACAGAAAAACACGTGGATACTGAACTTAAGTCACATTATTTGATAGATTTAACATGGTTTAGTGTGTAATGCAAAATATTTCAAATTAAATTAATAAAAACATTCATTTGAATGCCAGCATGCAGCCTATCGGTTTTTAGAAGATTAAATCAACTGACCATTTCTGACTTGAGGTTGATTTGATGCAGGTAAAACAGAAGCAATTTTTCTCTCTTGATCTACAGACCAGTATCAAAAACAAGGCTACTAGATGAGACTTACCCCACAGTATTTGTCTCCATTAAAGACCTGAGGGGGCATCGCTGAGGGGTTTCCCACTTTCTTCCTCATCTCCTCCTTCAAGTCACCGCTTCCTGCGATGTCCACAGCAAAGTACTTGATCTTCTTGGCATCCAGAAACTGCAGAATCTCAGACTGATGTTGCTTCACCTGAAGAAACAGAGATGGAAAATAATAAACCTTTGATAACTCACAATGAACTCTGGTTTCTCTTCCTTTTTTAAGACATGCGACAAGAACAACTAGTTATTTACTTCAGATTTCTTGTAATAACAATGTTTTTCATCATCTACAGTAGGATTTTTTAAATCCTTCTGCAGACACAAACACAAACCTCTGTGGAGTTAACTTCACTAATCTAATTTGACATAAGACGACTGTATAGCATGTAAACACAAAAAATAGGTACTCTTCAAAATATCAGTTTATATCATATAGTTTCAAAAAGCAAGTAGGCCTATCAACGGCTAGACACATCCTGAGCAGTCAGAAATACAGATACACACCTCTCTAGAGCCACTCACACTGCTGTAATACACCGTGATGGACATCTTCTGAAAGTGCTAAAAGGTTTGTTGGGAATAAAAGTGGCTGGAGGAGCAGACTGGTATTTCAGTAAGCTGTTTGAACCTTTAAAACAAAAGTAATCTCAGCCAACTCAAGGACCAGGAAAGCAAGTTTTGACAGTACACCTAACAGCCCCACCTACCACAAGCACAGACTCTCTCTCTCTCTCACACACACACACACATCAAGACATCAGTGTGGCATGCCTAAACTTGCATGGGGGGGGGTCATCTCACTGACACTAACGTTAGCTGGTTAAAAAGTAAATATGGTTCATAAAATTCAGATTTTAAGAAAAGCTGTAATATAATTTGTTCTCAGATAATTTCAAATTTTGTTATTCAATCCATTTAAAAATCATAATTTTAAGTGTGAATGTCCACATACGTTTCGGCGGCAATGGCTATCTAGTACTACTGACTGACTGAGGCAAAAAATAATGTACGGAGTGGACAGCACCACCTAGTGGTGGATTGAGATGTTTGCGCCATCGTCGTGGATTAGGCAGAAATATAAAACGGAAGTCTTAAAATGTTGTTGTTGAGCAATATATTTTCTAAATAATAATAAAAATCAATAACAATAACGCACAATAAGTAACCGAAGGTCACACAAAAAAAGAGTTCCGCGTGGCTGTCCATGCAGGCAGTGAAATGGACACCATCGGGGCCTTTTGCGTTTAAAACAATGTTGTCGACGCTATGACGTCCTCTTTACTCGCAGTCAGAGGGAAGGTAGGGCGAGTTTCTGTAATCTCTGACAGAATCGGTCTTAAATATCCAGCATCCTACGTTTAAAGTACTCAAAGTTGTATCCTAAGGAATGGATATTAATATATCGATTATATTATGCCTTTATTTCAGAAATTTATCCTCTCATCCATCGCTAATCTACAATGGCCGAGGAAGGGTGAGCGATTGTGTTCTCACTATGCGAGTTACGGATGGTGCATCCACACTTATGCTTGCTGTTGCTGCACAATCTAGATTTAATGGGGAATGTGCACTGAATGGCTTTATGTAGCGGTTAAAATTTGTTTTACTCACCCTAAAGGTTAGGAACCATATGACTAATTTCTCCCCATAGATTAATAAGAACGGCGTGTCTGAGCTCCGTTTTCAACACAGTGAAATTAAACGGTGACCAAAAGCTGTCAATCAAAGGGGCGCAAAACTAATAGTAGCCCACTTGATTCTTATTTAATTATTAACTTTAAACGTGTTTTGAAGCTATATGATAGTTTTGTGCGGAATACCTTGATAGTATTCACTTTCAATGTACCAGAAAGAGAATATATTGGACATTCTTCTATATCTATGAACGTCTATCTACACGTACATTTATACTCGTGTGCCACAAAATGAAGCCATACAGGGTTTGAATATTATAATTTAGAGGTTAATATATATATATATAACCTCTAAATTAACTTAATGTCTGTCCTTGAAAGTGTATGACATGTTAAAGCATTTAAGTTTTATATTGGATGGTGATTTCTTCTGGTGACCTCGGCTATGATGAACTTTGAATCTTTAGTCGGATACCCCTTCACTCTAATCATGAGTGAGACATCAGTCTGAGAAGCCGCAGGTTGTTAAATGCATGTGAGCACACCTGACTCTTTACACCCCAATAACATCCTTTCGTACAATTAATAGCATTTCTGCTGGAGGTGTGATGGATGTCAACACCGCTCTGCCTGAAGTGCTGAAGACCGCACTCATCCATGACGGTCTGGCCCGCGGTATCCGTGAGGCCGCCAAGGCCCTCGACAAGTAAGTGACTACTTTAATATACTGGAAGATGTTGCTGTGTGTCTATGATGATAATTTGGCTCCCTCTACTGAAGTCTCTTGAGGATAACTGCCATTCGTTACCCAATTTCTGTCTGAGATACTGTTGAAGCGATCGGTCATACCTGTTGGAGGAGATTGAAGTCATTGATGGTCATTCTTTGTTTGACAGGCGCCAGGCTCATCTTTGCGTCCTGGCAGCAAACTGTGATGAGCCCATGTATGTCAAGCTGGTGGAGGCTCTCTGTGCCGAGCATCAGATCAACCTCATCAAGGTGACGAGAGGCTATGAGAATAACATTTAATACAACATTTATCAGGATTTATGAAAGCTTTATTTCAGCCATAAAATAAAGAAAAACTGCCCAAGTTCTGACTTATCTCACAATTGATAAGTTGTAATTACCTTTTATTTTTCAGGCCGAAATAAGCTTCCATAGGATTTAAACTGTAGCCCATATCATTAAAATTCCTTATTATAAGTGATTTATCCAAAAAACAATTTAGCTATTACCTGCAATTGGAATTGAGGGTTTGTTTCCTGGCCCAGTGAGACACATGGCACTGCATATTTTGTATATTTTCTTTAATGCACCGGATTCTGATAATCTCATTAGGAGAGCCATTTGCAAACTGAATTGGGTGTTTTAGAAACGAGGGACATATGAAATATGCAGTGCTCTGGGTCTCCAGTAGCAGGATTTAAAAACCCCTGTCCTGGTTGATGATAAAATGGCATTGATGGTGGTAACCAGGCCGTATCTAGAGACCTGGTGGTGGGCTTTTGATTCTGACCACGCAGAACATCTTAACAACTGCTGCAATTAGCTAAAGACTACTCTTGTGGCTGGCAACACTCATGTTTGCTTCAGAAAATGTTGGAAGTACTTCCTTTTTATTAGCCATTAAATTCTATGAAAGCCAAAAATGCAAAGTGTTCTCTTGAATATTGCCAAGAACTTATTTGGGACTTATAAGCCTGATTTGAACTAAAACACCCAAATCGCTGCTTAAAAGTGTAGAGTCATAAAATTATAACTGTCTCTGTGCTCTCTTGTAGGTTGATGACAATAAGAAGCTTGGTGAGTGGGTTGGTTTGTGCAAGATCGACAGAGAGGGCAAACCCCGCAAGGTGGTGGGCTGCAGCTGTGTAGTCATTAAGGTGGGTGTCTGACTGTAGTCCTGTTCACACTCAAGAGTCTTTTTAATTTACTTTAAGATTTTACAACTAGTGATGTTTTAACAAATTTCGGGAGGAGCACATGCAGATAATCAATGCGGCCAATTCACTATCAGTAATCACATCATCTATCCAACCACCACGAGAGAGAACCACTATAAATAATCATAGCAGCCTTACCTTCATTCTCTATCTAGTCTTTCAGCATCCCTCCACCACCCCGACTCCTCACCGTCTACCCATTCCAGAGAGCGCTCTGTGTTCGGGCAGATGCTGAGCTCTGAGCCCTCTCCTGGATGGGGGGGGTCCCCCGGGTTCGGGAAGAATTACCGAGTTCGGAGCCCTCTCCTCGGACAGCACGCCAAATACGCATACTATTCTTCTCGCTTTATTATCTGCAAGGCGAACTCGTTTAGTGTTTATTAAAAGAATATTAGGGCTTCCGATTTGAGCCAAGTCGAGTCCAGATGCTGGCTCTCCGTGCCCTGTGTCTGGTTTTGAAGTCTTGGCTAGATTGAGCGCCTGGACACGAGCCTCTTGGTCCTGTTTTGATTCTTGAGGTCCCTAGAAGGGCAACAAGCTAAATTTACTGAATAGTGGGATGATATTTTGTTTCCTGTTGTAATTATAGTAAGTTGAGTCATGTCAGTTTTAAAACTGAATAAATGTTAAAGATGTAACATGCATCTAATGTTTTCATGTCTCCATCTGCAGGACTATGGCAAAGAGTCCCAGGCTAAGGACGTCATTGAGGAGTACTTCAAATCTAAGAAATAAGGCGCCAAATAAAAGATCTTTTGGAAATATTACTTGTTGCGTTTTTTTGTTTTTTAACTATGGAAGTTGTAGCAATTCATGCAAGTTCTGAATTGAATAAAGTTCTCTGGCACCGTGCCGGATCTCCGGCGTGCTGCGGAAAAAGATAGTCCTACATTTAAAAAAACAAAACAACAACAAAAAAATCTTGTTGATTGACATCACTTTCGAGTCCATGAGTTCATCTACCAATGGTATGAGAGGAGCACAGCTTTCACTCTCAACCAAACTAACATTACTAGCCAATCAGAATGTTTTGCTCTTATAAACACGAGACACGCATAATAGTATCCAGTTGCGGAGTCGTAGCCCTGATGAATGGAGAAGCGCGACAAAAAGCTGCGAGGCGCAATGTTCGATGATGTCCATCTAGCGCATATTTACATAGAATAACTAATTAAAAAGCAGCGGCACTTTGTAAACGGCTCAGTAATCATGTCATCTCCATAAAAAGATATGATTGCCAGAACAAATTTACCAGGGTTTTTGAAAAGGTTCTGTTAACACATGATCTATTAAAGGGATAGTTCACCCAAAAATGAAAATTTGATGTTTATCTGCTTACCCCCAGGGCATCCAAGATGTAGGTGACTTTGTTTCTTCAGTAGAACACCTATGATGAGTTGTAAGTCCAACCATTTATCTGCTTACCCCCAGGGCATCCAAGATGTAGGTGACTTTGTTTCTTCAGTAGAACACCTATGATGATTTGTAAGTCCAACCATTGCAGTCTCAGTCGTATAATGCATGGCAATGGTAACAAAGTCTATGAGAGTAAAAAAAACATGCACAGAAAAATCCAAATTAAACTCTGTGTCTCGTGACGACACATTGATGTCCTAAGACACGAAACGATCAGTTTGTGCCAGAAACCGAACAGTATTTACCTCTAATACAGCACTATGTCCAACTGTCTTTGGGAGCGCGCACAGCATCCGGTTCAATACAATCATGTAATTTCTTGGTTTTGATACTTTTATTTGAGCCAATTATTATTGCCTCATCATTAGGGATGTAACGATTAACCGTGAGCTGGTTGAAAAGCGATTTAAATATGTGACTATTCAAATCTGTTGAGATGCTAAACAAATTGCGATTCAGTTAGGGGTAGGAGTTTATATGAATGTATGTCTGAGGGGAACTTACTGTCTTTCGATGGTATTTTTTCTTTTCCTCTTGCCTCTGTATAATGCATATTAAAGTTAATAAGTGCAGCGCTGCTTTGTTTAAAGTGGAAACCAAGGAGATGCTTTAAGCGCCACCTGCTGGCAGAGAGTGAATCTGTGTCTCATTCAGCTCTGCTGTTTCTGTTTCATGCAGATATTTTGGGGGCGTGTTCGAACGAGCCGTTTTAGGTAGGTGTGGCTGACTCTTAACTTTTATAAAGAATATCTCTTTGGATTTGAGACTTTAGTCTTTGCAACTTTACAGATCTTCTTTATGCACCAAGAGCTTGTAACACTCCAAAGAGAAAGGAATAAATGAAATTGCATCATATGACCCCTTTAAAATAGTATTAAAATATTGTCTCGTTCTAGTGAACCAAGTTATCTGTATTTTGTCTCATCTCCTGAGCTAAGTTTATTGTCACACCCCTAGTGTCGATAAGTGGTGATATAGCTCATAATTTTCCAAGTGTATGATATAGCTTTCATTCTTCAGGTCAACCATATATTCATTAAAAAAAATCAGTTTGAATAAAGAAAGCAATAGCTTTGCCATAGTATCCTTTCAAATGTTAAAGTTGCCACAGTCATTGCATGCTTTGCATGTGCTGCCCCGCCCCCGGAAAAAAGGTTCAGGCTCAGGACTTTTTTTTTTGTTTGTTTTAACCCGTTTTGTAGTTTTGTCTCTCTTAAACCAGTTTGGTACATAGTGAAGTTCAAACACTTGTCCAGCATTTTAAGGTACTTCAGTCAAGTTAAAATAGTTAAATCTGGCGCTTTATGGAGTGTCAGGGCGTGTTTATATTGATCAGGTTTGGTTTCATTGAATCCTTGTGCGATTTTTCTGATAGTGCGGTTCATTTGAAGAAGTGTGAACGCTGACATCCAGACTTTGTTGCGCACCAAACAACCGCAAACGATTTCTAGTGCGGTTCGACTAATTATATGACTGATTATACAGGACGTGCAGTCTTAAGACGTGACCCTAAAAAGCACAAAATGCTCCAGCGTACCTGGTTTTTCTCCTCATAGGGCCATGTTGACAGTTCGGTCCAGTCTTATTTACAGCACATCTTTGTGTGTGCAACGGAGGAATTCCTGGCGCCGTTTTGATTCCACGCATTTTATAAGGTCTTAATGAGTTGTAAACTGGTAAAAAAAAAAACACCATATACACAAACAACGAGCGCATTTAACCCAGTCACGCAGGCGTTGTTTTGGATGTTCTGCAAGCTCGCAAAATATACGTCATAAAAGATGGCCAATCAGGTTGCGACCTCGTCCTTATGTCTTGTTTTGTATCTTTAGGTTCGGCGTTAAAAACGCAAATGTGAACGCTAAACGAACCAGGACTAAAATGTATCTTTTTGTTTTAATTAACGGCCTGCTCGACCAAATGGTTGAGCACATTTTGAGTCACTCTGCAATAGAGGATCCGGATTATCACCCCGTCCGAGAAGAGGTAGCTGGTGACAGTTCTTTTGAGTCCCTGGATGAAGATGATGCTCCCTCAACAAGCACATCCTCTACAATGCTTCCATGTAAGAAAAGAAAAAAAGGAAAACACACTCTAAAAACAGTTTCCTTGGAGGAGCCAGAGGATACCTACACTACACAGCATTGCTGGTTTACAAAGAAATGTTAATTTATCTAAAAAAAAGAAAGAAAAAAAATCCTATTGCACTACCACACTTGACGGCATGTTTCTTGAATCATAAAAGCCTAAAATTCCATTATATTACTATCTTT
>NW_015659390.1:16209-30141 GCF_001515625.1 Sinocyclocheilus rhinocerous
TATCTATCTATCTATCTATCTATCTATATCTATCTCTATCTATCTTTCTATCAAACTGGATTTTGACCTTTGACCTGTACATCAAATACTTACATCTATCTATCTATCTATCTATCTATCTATCTATCTCTATCAACACACAATTTTTTGTTATCCTGTGGCTCTCTCTAGTGGGCAACCTTAGTATGACAGCTTTCATTTCTTCTGGGTATCGAGATGATACATAATTTGGGTTAAGTTAACTGGACAAATGATCTAGAAGGATTTTGAAAAAGTAGGTTTAACAGAAAACTCAAAAAGGTGTTATAATTGTATGCATTGCAAAAAAATTGATCTTTATATTGGATTTATAATAATAAAAACCAACACAAGCGCTGTAGGCAATGCAAGGCAAGTTTATTTATATAGCACATTTCATACACAATGGTAATTCAAAGTGCTTTACATAAAGGAAAAGAAAACAGTAATAAAAAAATAATCACAACAATAAAACAAGGAATTTAAAAACTTTGAAAATGATTTAAAAATTGATTTAAGAAGTTTAAAATGAATTTAAAACAGTTAAGAACAGAAAATGATTATACAGTACATAAAATATAGTGCAATCAGTTAGGACAATGCACAGTGTTCATTCAATAAATGTGCATCTAAACAGATGAGTTTTGAGTCTGCATTTAAATGGGGCTAATGTTTTAGCACATCTGATCTCTTCTGGAAGCTGGTTCCAACTGCGGGCGGCATAATAACTAAAAGCGGACTCCCCTTATTTTGTGTGAACCCTTGGTATTTCTAACTGACTCGATCCTAATGATCTGAGTGGTCTGTTAGGTTTATATTCAGTGAACATATCTGCTATGTATTTAGGTCCTAGGCCATTGAGTGATTTATAAATGATTAAAAGTACTAACGGCCTGCTCGACCAAATGGTTGAGCACATTTTGAGTCACTATATTTTATTGAGAGGAGTACCTAACTTAACTCAAGCTGATTGAGCCATCTCTACCATCTGGTTGAGGTATGTTATGCCAAAAAAATCCACTAGATGTCAGAGTGTCAATCAACAGCACTTGTCTCAACACTTCTTCTAACATGGATGTCAGAAACAAAGAAATCACTCCTGCCATGTGAACTGTTCTTGGTGAAATTTGGCAAGGTAAGCATATTTTTTTGACATATTACACTGTAAGAGCCCTAACTTTACAAAATGATGTTACTTGGTGCCATGAAAAAACTTTAGTATGTTTTTAATAATTGTTCAAAAACGTGCTCAACCAAACGGTTGATTTGTCACTTTATGGTAAACGTAGAAAAGCTAAGCTAATGTTTTCAGATCATCCATTTCTGCAGTCAGAATGGACTATTTGCTGAGAAATATAAACTTCTGATCATTCATAGCTATGAATATGACACAGCTATTGTTATTTCTTCATGAATATACTGAGATCGTTTCTTAAGTATGTATTTTTTTGCCACTTTTGGATATTTTTTGAAGTAAATATAGTGAATTCATAGAATTAATGTGTGGAAATCATAATTATCAGAGGCAATTACTTCTTAAATGACAAATGCCGGTGTACTAACATTACTAAAATTGTAAGAGATTATTTATTTGTTTGTTGTTGTTGTTTTACAATTACTAGATGGATGTCAACCGTTTCTATTGTACAAGAATGCGCACTCTTCAGGCCCTTGTATCAGAAAACCCCCAAGACTCTGATGCTGATCTCGGTGATGTTGATGACCCAATAGAGCAGTGGTTCTCAAACCTGTCCTGGAGTACCTCCAGCCCTGCACATTTTGTGTCTCCCTCATCTATCACACCTGATTCAACTCATCAGCTCATTATTGGGGACTGCAAGACCTGAAGTGGGTGTGTCAGATAGAGGGAGACATACAAAATGTGCAGAGCTGGGGGTACTTCATGGAGAGGTTTGAGAACCACTGCAATAGAGGATCCGGATTATCACCCCGTCCGAGAAGAGGTAGCTGGTGACAGTTCTTTTGAGTCCCTGGATGAAGATGATGCTCCCTCAACAAGCACATCCTCTACAATGCTTCCATGTAAGAAAAGAAGAAAAGGAAAACACACTCTAAAAACAGTTTCCTTGAAGGAGCCAGAGGATACCTACACTACACAGCATTGCTGGTTTACAAAGAAATGTTAATTTATCTAAAAAAAGAAAGAAAAAAAAATCCTGTTGCACTACCACACTTGACGGTGTGTTTCTTGAATCATAAAAGCCTAAAATGCCATTATATTACTATCTTTTGCTATTTTTTTTTTTAGTTTTTGAATGCAGAAAGAATGTAATGTCTTTGGTTTTGTTACTTTTAGTTGTGTTATTTGTTTATTGTTAAAAAACAAGAAAACATAATTTCTTGTGTTAAAATTAAAACCTGAAATATTTCATGGCATACTTCAATAAATAAAGAAGATTCAATATACAAAACTATTTTATTTTGATTGTTTTTAAATAAATTAGTATTATAGTTCATATTTTCTGATTTTCTTAGTATGTGAATGAATTCCGGTATTTTTACCATAAAGTGACATATCAACCATTTGGTAGAGGCCGATATTTTAAAAATTATGGGATGTGTTGAAAAAAAAAACATTGAGTGTGGTAACTAGCGACATAAGGAGATAAGAAATGCAAACAAAAATTTTTTCAAATGCCTTTTTCTTGGTGGGGCAGTTAAAGGGTTAAAATTTGGTGTACAAAAAAAAATTACAAATTAATTGAAAGCAAGACCAGAGTCTTGTTCCATTATGACATAGCTATACTTATTTTCCAAATTGTATGGCTTTAAAAGTTACAAATGTTTCTCACTAAGATGTTTAAAATGTACACCATTTTTATTTATTTATTTTTTTGAAAAACAGGTGTATTTAAATTTGGAGGTGCATTCTGTGAAGAAAACTCAGCACTATGCCTGCTTATGGCTTTGCAACTAATGGTCAGTCAGAATGAAACTACAGCTTTATTAAAGCTTTAAAAAGTGGTTTTCCCCCTGATGCTCGACTTTTATTTTGCTGTTCTTTCCAACTGTCATGACTTACACCAAAGTACAAAAGAATGTTTCCTCACAAATAAAAAAAAAACATCTTTGGATTTCTTCAGAGGCACCAGTATTGACAGCAAATTAAATGATTTTTTTTTTTTTTACATTTAGAAAATAGACAACAAATCTCAAATGTTTACATTTTTTGTTTATCTACATACATTCTCAAAATAAAAACTGACACACAAAAACATCTTATAAGGCACAACAAATTATACACAGACTTTTTTGCCAAAAACTTACAAAAAACACAAAATCAAAACGATACCATGTGAGAAAACACAGCGTCCTTTAGTGTTTAATCTAGTTACTGTAAAATAATTTACATGAGTTATGTGTCTATTCTAAATTATCCTTGATTAGAGTACAGCGCTTGAGTCATTTAAGTGGAGATGAAGTCTACCGTATAGACAGAGATTCCTGTATAATGTAATTCCTGTAGATGAGTGAGGATATATGTGGTTTCAAGACGAACTCACCTCATTCAGACATGAAATGCAGTGTGTGTGACGTAAGACCTTAGTAAGCTCTTTACAAGCCTGGTTTGACCATTAAAATCCCATTTTCCCTCATCCTAGTCTGTCCTAGTCTTCTTAAGACAGTGCAGAAATATCTTAAAAGCCAGAGTTTTCTTAAAAATAATCAAAAAGACAACAACAACATAAAAAGAGATTGCAGTGTACTCTTGTTCTTAAATAGTTGTACAAAAAAGGCCTATGATACAGGTGTCGAGTGTTACAGGTACTCGAATTCCAGTGCTTGATGGAGGGCAAGCAGGTCAGAGTGGCTGGATATCCGCCAGAAGGGCATGTTGTGCTGTGGGGAGAAACAGACTTGACTGTGAGTGCGTCTGAAAACAGAAAATAGCATTTGCTTCAATGCTGAACATTTTGTAGCAATATCCATGCAGGCATGTTAAGCCACTCTACTAAGGCTTTGTCTAATATTATTGTTTGTTATAGCTCAAGAGTTCTCTTCATTTCTGAAAATGAGGTGAGAGATCCAACAACCAGATCACACAGAGAAAAACTCATAATACAAAACAACAGCCTCTCATTACTCACATTATTATAGTACAGAGGGTTTATAAAGAGTTTAGTAAAGCATTTACAACCACTTTTTTATCAGATCAAAAACATTAACACTTTACAAAAAGGTTACATTTGTTAACATAATTATACATTATTTTTTTAAATTAACAACCATTTTTTACAGCATTTTTAAAATCTAGATAAAGGTTCATTTTAATTACATTACAGGTTATTGTTAATTCATGATTGCCCGTAATACATTAACAAATTGTATTTTTATTTTATAATAATGTTGTTTTAATATATGTAGAAATGCAGAATCTATTGCAGTAATCAATGTTAACAAATTGAAGTTTATTGTAAAGTGCTATAAGTAAATCTAAATATTATGTATATACATTTATATATTAATATTAATTACTAATTTTATATACTGAACTTTATTTAGAAATTTCAAATAAACCCTTTACAAATCCTTCAGCTTAGCACTCTAAAATCTTGCGAAATTAAAAACATCTTTTCGCCAAATGTAATTTTTTAATATATATTTTTTGTTTATTTATCTTTTGCCTGTTCAAATGTTTGGGGTCTTTAATGTTTTTGAATAACGTCTCTTATGCTCACCAAGGTTGCATTTATTTTATCAAAAATATAGTAAAACAGTAATATTGTGAAATTGTTACATTTTAGAATAACTGTTTCCTACTTGAATATATTTTAAAACGTTATTTATTCCTATGCTGGCAAAGCTGAATTTCCAGCAGCCATTACTCCAGTCTTCAGTGTCACATGATCCTTCAGAAATCATTCTAATATGCTGATTTGCTGCTCTAGAAATATTTATTTTATTAATGTCGAAAACAGTTGTGCTGCTTTATATTTATTGTGGAAACTACAACATCAGATTTCTTTGATAAATAGAAAGCTCAAAAGAACTGCAATTATTTGAAACCGGTATCTTTTGTAACAATGTATACAGTAAGGTTTTACTGTCACCTTTGATCAATTGAATGCATCCTTGATGAATAAAGATTTCCTAACCCCAAACATTTGAGCAGTATTGTACACAAACTTAGAAATTTTAGAAACTTAGAAATGCTGCAGAGTGGTTTCCTAGAACACAAGTATTCAACTGGGCCTTTAGGTTCAGCATCTCAGCAGATCATCTATAGGAGTTTAACTTGACTGATCTCAGACCGCAGGAAACTACGGGATGCGATTAGATGCCTGAGACCTCGGAGAACCTCAGTTGAATAGCTCTGTTCTAGATGGCTTGGGATCTGAGAAAGAAAAGCTGGTTTCAGATGATCAGTGGGAAAAAGCAACCGCTACAGACATCCACATGGAAACTACAAAGGAGGAAATAAATGAAGCGCACAAGCTGCCGATCAGTTTAATCTAAAGCTCTACAGCACACACAGGTAGGAAGTCCAATCTGAGAAGTCACACACTGCTTCCGGTTCACCTGCGGGTCGTTACCTTGGCAGCGGCCTGCTCCTCTTCTACACCATCCCCAATTACAACATACACTACCTTCCTGCCAAACCTCTGCATTATGCGCTCAAAGCAACCCTCTTTGCCTGCAACATAAACAAGGTGACAGGTCAGAGGCTTGGGGTCAGACGGGAGATTTTACCTGGCTGGCTGCATGCTCCTCATCGCGCCCATCGCCAATCACAACATACGTTATGTTAGTGCCAAACCTGGATACTATACGTTCAAAACAGCTCTCTTTACCTGCGGAAACAAGGCATAGAATTGAACCTTAACAAGCTCAGAACTCACATGGGGTGAACAAGCCGCATGATTATTGAGTATTATTATTTGACGGCAGAAATGAAAAGAGATGCGGTTTCCATTTGAAGGTGAAAACGGCATGAATTCAAAGCGAGAGTCGCTCTTGCACACAGACAAACCCTAACCTCCCAAATATTTTGTTCATGCTGTAATCATGGCAATGAGCATGGGTTCTGTAACTGTGTGGAATCGGGCTTTGGGTCTATCTATTCAAACATCTACAGTGCTGTGAAAAGGTTTTTGCCCCCTTCCTGTTTTTTAATTTTTTGCATATTTGTCACACTTAAAAGATTCAGATCATCAAAATATTTTTTATATTACACAAAGATAATGCAAGTAAATACAAAATGCAGTTTTTAAATGATGATTTCTTTTATTAAGGGAAAAAAGCTGTCCAAACCTACCTGGCACTACGTGAAAAATTAATTGCCCTAATAACTGGTTGTGCCACGCTTTGCAGCAACAACTGCAATCAAGTGTTTGCGATAACTGGCAATGAGTCTTTCACATCGCTGTGGAGGAATTTTGGCCCACTCTTCTTTGCAGAATTGTTTTAATTCAGCCACATTGGAGGGTTTTCGAGCATGAATGGACTGTTTAAGCATCTCAATCGGATTTAAGTCCGGACTTTGATTTGGCCACTCCAAAACCTTAATTTAGTTTTTCTTGAGCCATTCAGAGGTGGACTTGCTGGTGTGTTTGGGATCATTGTCCTGCTGCAGAACCCAAGCTGCTGAATTATCCACTAACCTAGTTTATAATAGTATTTTTTGTCATAGATTATATATTTTTTTAATTTGTTATTTTTCATTAAAATGAAGTTGTCTATATTTAACAAATTGTGTTTAACACACACAAGAGTGATGATCAGGTCAACCCACAGAAGTATAGAAATTCTACATTGATTTAAAAAATAAAAAAACTGCGCTGGTATCGGATCGGATCAGAATTGGCCAATACTCAGAATTTTTGGTATCGGATCGGTTCTGAAAAAATGGTATCGTTGCATCCCTAGAAAATATATTGTATACTGTAATAAAGGCTATGTCGATTAGAAATGGCTTAAAAAATATACTTAATCATTATGAAAATTCCTGAGATGGCTTGAAGAACACAGATAAACCATATATTGTCGCAGGCGAGTGTTTATTGTCCTTACATTTTATCATTTAAAATGTTTTATATTATATCTTCTTTTTATTCAGTTACAGCAATAGCAATGCCTTTATCCATATTAGGGATTTCCTGGAATGTCATCAGTCCTGTTACTTTTGTGATGCATATGTGGAGTTTCTGCGCAAGGGCGCCCTCTGGCATCCAGTATAAATGAAACAGACATTACATGTCTTTATAGCGCTCAATAATGGCCAATCCAACCCTATTGGTATGTCAGCATCAAGACATTTTTCTTGATCATCTGCAAGGACTGGGACTCAAAATGAATTCCTGGAAGTTCTACTGCCGAGGCAGCAGACTGCGTTTCTAGCGGTACAGACTCACACTCTATGCAGGCACGGTTGTCTATCATGTCTAAAAAACAGGAAGGGGGCAAAAACCTTTTCACAGCACTGTATGTGATTGTTTTCTTTTTCTTCTTGTTCTCTTCTTCTTTTTTTTCTTTTTGATCCTTTCACTGTAGTGGATCAATGACATAATATTATTCTAGTAAACAGTTTCCAGCCTTTCAGCAGTATCGTACAGTGCTTGGCAGTGTTTAAAAAAGGATATACAAAACAAATTTTAGATTTATCCCTTCTTGTAAACTCAGGATGTGGATTCGCACGGTAGTTGAATTACCACACGACTTGGTGTTTGTCAGAAAACAATAGGTAATCTGTCCTGGAATTTTTATGCAGGTGCTGGGAGAAAAACACTGACATTTTGGATTTGGACAGCAATAAAATCATCAACTAGCCCTTGCAAATGATAAAAATACCTTATATTCCCGTGAGAAACAATTACTGTTTAAATAGGGCTTTTGTCTCCCTCAGTATTTTATTTATTGTTTGTTTGTTTGTTTGATTGTAATAAATGTGTGTAGTGTAGTAACTTAAAAAGAAAAAAAATTTACAAATAAAATTTGAATTGTATTTTATGGAAAAATAATTGAAATAAAATTTTATTAAATTATTAAATTAGATTAAATTAAATTGATACCATTTTCTTCTCTTTTCTTTGTTTAATTTAAATTGAAATTCATTGTTATATATTTAAGTTTTAGTAATTTTAGTTATGGAATCACTTGATGAACCAATTCACTTGGCCAGAGTTCAGGTTTACATTTAAAACGAGGCCTTGAAGAAAGCAGTTGTAACTTTATTTGTTAAGCAACATATCAGCTCAAATAGGGTGTTTCGGAATAGAGAGTGGAATAAACTCATTGTGAATGAAGACGGCTGTTTATAAAGGAGCGGAACGAAAGAATAATTTAACCCTGGAAGATGATGACAGATCAGCCAATCAGAATCAATTCCACATGATCAGACAGAGTGAATGTGGACGTTATGACCAGGTCATCCTGATCTGTTTTGATTTATGATTTAATGCAACAATGTGAGCCAAAGCATGTTCCACACAGACTGAACTCTACATCACCCTTGATTGCAGAAATGAAATGAAACCGTTCAATGAAATGGAAATAAACAGTTCAACACAATTTACATGATGAACTCAAGGCAAAGTCTGCTGTATGGACCTGTATCTGAACTCACCTATTTTGGTTGCGCTGTAAATGTTTTCAATTGGAAACGCTGAGCCCAGGCTATACAACAGCACTTTAGCCAGCGCAGGTATTAACTGTGTCGTTGTCACTAAGACGTTAACACAGTTACTCCTGGGCAAGAGAGACAGAGATTGTGATTTTTTGCTGTGTTAAGCTATAGTCCTCAATGACAAAGGCTGATGCTGCATAAAGAGACAGACCTGGAGCTGATGATTGACAGGGACTTGAGCGCAGTGGTCAGCCAGGAGTCCGTGAGAGCCTCAACTTCTGCCCTCAGCTGGAGCCACGCCTCCCTCTTAGCTGGTCCCAGCAACCCTAAAATAGATCATAAACAAAACGCCACATTCATAAATATAGCATATATTATTGCATGAAACTGGGGTTACTAATGGGCACAATCTAGTTAATTAATTAGGCAGAATTTGAATGTTAAACCATAAAAATTAAAACATCACTTTAAAGAAATAACAAGGATTTTACAACATTTAAGAGCATTTTATTAACACAATGTATAAAAGCACTGTATTTACAATTAGACTGGGAAATCACTGCCGTTTTGGTCATTTTCTGTCTCACTAATGGCGGTTTTTCGGTTTTGCGTTAAAATAATTTCCGTGTTTTTTATTTCTCTCAGAACTGGCTATGTGTTGTCCAACAAAAGAGAACATTATAACTTGTTTTTACTTAACAACATTAGTCGAGTGTTTGAAAAAACGTCCTTTTGTGATCTGATGTGGCTTCTTATCACAGAATGAGGTAGAAAATATTAGGGATGCATCGATCCGATACTCAGTATCGGTATCGGCTCCGATACTGGCATTTTCTGCCTATCATTTAAAATGTTTTATATTATATCTTCTTTTTATTCAGTTACAGCAATAGCAATGCCTTTATCCATATTAGGGATTTCCTGGAATGTCATCAGTCCTGTTACTTTTGTGATGCATATGTGGAGTTTCTGCGCAAGGGCGCCCTCTGGCGTCCAGTATGAATGAAACACACATTATATGTGTTTATAGCGCTCAGTAATGGCCAATCCATCCTATTTTTGGGTAAAAATCGGAAAAATAATACCTCTCTCAAAAGAAATGTTAAGCAAACATATAATAATCCATGCTTTCTCCAGTGTACAGAGGTTTACAGGAGTTTTTTGTTGTTAATTTGTTGCAAAAAAAAAAAACATTCTGATGTGTCAAGCTATCAGAACGGAACCGAACCGAACCGAAAACTGTGGTTAAAAACCGAGGTATGCATTGGACCGTGAACTAACTGTATTGTTGCATCCCTAATAAATACTATAATAGTGTATACAAATAATACTAAAAACACAGCTATGGAGATTAAGATTTAATCCTGTAAAAATTACTGTGAAAAGATTTCAACTTGTAATCAGATCTTACCTCCCACATTGTTTTTGTAAGTGCAGTACAACTCTTTGACTCTTCTGTATCGGAAAGCTAACTTCCTCATCCAGTCGATCAGATGAGACCGATCCAAATCCGATACTGTTCGTATACTATTCTGTGTTACTGTTAAGCCCCACGAAAGGCACAAAAAACATTAAAAAGCACCATAAAGTTTTTGTGCACTATATTTCAAGTGTTCTGAAGTCGTTCCATAGTTTAATGTGAAGTATAGATGAATATTTAAGTCAAGTTCACGTAAACTCTTCTCCCCGCTGCGTCTGTATGTCATCCTCCATTCAGCATTCAAACTGCTAACTGTATTGTTGCATCCCTAATAAATACTATAATAGTGTATACAAATAATACTAAAAACACAGCTATGGAGATTAAGATTTAATCCTGTAAAAATTACTGTGAAAAGATTTCAACTTGTAATCAGATCTTACCTCCCACATTGTTTTTGTAAGTGCAGTACAACTCTTTGACTCTTCTGTATCGGAAAGCTAACTTCCTCATCCAGTCGACTCCGCCCCTAACACCTGTTGCTAGGCATTGCCTTTCGCTTGTTGCAGCTGCATGGAAGCCATCAGTGGCAAAACTGTAAGTACTGTTGATAATAACAATAACAATCTTGTTTTACATACAAGTAAAATACATATTCAGACATACTTTAGGGCATATTTTATGACTTTTTTTTGTTACAGCTGAATGAGTAATGGGTATCTTTAAAATAATAGTTTGAAATCAAAGTTTAAATACTGTTAATTCAATCAAATCATTCAGATGATAAACTCACCTGAGGTCCTGTCCGTTATCATCTGAAGAGGCGTCATCAATGTGCACTTGGTCACACTCCTATCCAAACACAGTGGGGTTACTATTGTTAACCAGCAGGGGGCCACACAGTCACATAAACACACTCTGACTGGAAAAAGACTGAGGAAACAATTAAGGCAAAGCGGACAAGAGGAGAGCTGTTTGCTTACCTCTAAATCGTTAAAAAATAGATGTGTATCGGCAAGATTGAAGATCATCTCCTCCATTCTTAAACCAAGAGTCACAGCCAAAGGAGGGTCCTGAGAATTCAAATGATAATTGTTAGGATATTTTTATTTGACAACTATCATCATAATCACCAATAACAAACCTAACATAGTTAAACATTTTCGCAACTGTTGTTTGGACACATTTTTTTTTTTACATTTTAAGGCATCATGGAAACTCCTAATGCAGAGGCTATTCCAGAATTGTGGTAAATCCATTATGTCTGGCCATATTTTAAGACAGCTTTGAATGTATTGCAGAGAAGGCAATCCCAGAATGCACTGCGACAAGCTCAGTAAAAATATTTCATCTAGATGGCAAATGGAGCCATAGTCAGTGTAAAGGCGGCTATAAATGTAAATGATTAAATATATGCAAAGAACAAGTTAAGACGGAAAATAACCTTAACATGCAAATAGAAAAATTCAGTATGCAAAAATGACGATTACATCATTGCATCCATCAATAACATCATTTTGAAAGCTGAATATTCAGTGTAAGCCAATGAAAGAAGAACTAATAACATAAGAACTTTAATTTTAACCCTCATATTGGGAGTTCAAAAGATACATAAAAAAAAAAAAATTTTTACTATAGAAACCAAACTCCAAATGTGCAGACTATCAAAATACACATCCTTCTCTTTCTTTCTTGAGAAATGAATATTTCTGGCTCGATATGAATATTTCAAATGCACATTTTGCTCAGTAAATAAAATGTTCCACGTTTCCATCAAATGATGACAGATACTACACTTGTCTCAGAACATTAGACGCTCTCACCCTTCAAACCACACACACACACACACACACACAGTGAAAGAACGAGAGAGGGGGAGGGCACCCAGCTGTAAAAATCATCATATGTGATGGAGTTTGTTGGCTCAGAGATGATTGGCTGAATGTCATCCTCCATTCAGCATTCAAACTGTGTGTCGCTTTTGGTTACTACAGTCAAAACGATAAAACTCTCTTCAAGAGCGCACAATATGATTGGCTGAGACAGCGAACGAGAATAGAAAAGCACACACACACACACACACACACAAAGTTAATGGCGAAACTGACAGAGATTGGAAATGATGATTCAACTGTTTGAAAATGTTTAAACTTAATCTAAGCATACGTTAAAAAATAATTGAGGCAATTTTTTTTTCAAACAAAATAAACAATTCAAGACATTGGCGTAGAGCTGCTTTTCCCACTTTTGAACTCCGAGGTTCAGTAATTTCACAATTGTTTCAGTAATTAAGCTATAGATCGGTGTGTGCTGGCACTTGAGCTTGACAGCATGTGCAATGTCTCTGACGAGAGTTCCTAAGAACGGAGGGTTTTCATCGTCACAGAGCCTGCAGAAATAGCCCCAGAGCTATTTAAAACTGTTAAAAGAAAAGGCTCAATAAAATATCACACAGATATAATATACTACGCATCAATATATCTTTCCTTTTTTATGCAGAGCGCTGCGCACTGTAACTCCGTTGCTTCAAGCGTATCATTCTGCGCACGGGATGTGCATAAGCGCTTTGTGCCGCTTTGTATTTGAGCCATACCCTTTCATATTATACTTTTGCGCAATGAAAGATTATCAATAGTCTTTTTTGTTCTGTTCTATCTATCATATGTTGCTGCCTTCATTACTGTGCTATGCATTTAAATGAAATGTCTTTTAATTTTATAGTATATACGACAAGAAATGAGGGAAGGTGTCAGAAGATGTCTGACGCTTCACACTCCTTGAATCCGGCCGTCACAGTGCCGAATCTAACAACTCCGTTCTTCTGCACTCTGCCTATGATAGAAGTGCACAGTTGTTGTGGGAGTCCTAATATTGAGTCAAGATTCAAAATTTACTATTTCATTCTGGAGATATACACACAAAAAAATGATTTTTCAAATTTGTAAGTAAAAGATTATTGGGAGTATGTTTTACAAAAAATACTATTTCAGTCTATCTACTTCAAAATGTCATGATTAATTCAATGCGTTACTTGTCATTTCTTTGTAATTATTTGTGAAATTTACTAGGAATTTCTGAGTAAAAAATTTAAATAGTAAATCCTACACCTTTTTTACTGTGTATGTGTAAGTTTTTTGGAGGAAAAAAATCAAAACGGTGCATTTACATGCAATTCTAAATGTTGCGAACTAGCAAAAGTTGGCTCATTATAAAAACACAATTATAGAATAAAGCTGAACTGACGTGACACTTAAAATTAAGGTTTTTATGTCAAAATGTAAACCAACACACAACATCATATAGGCCACCAGAACACTGCCACACTGGCAGAAAGATATCAGGGTAAGAGGCAAATTTGTGTGTACTGATCAGTTTTGCTTAAACTATTTATGACTATTATCAGATAAAACAACACTAATTAAAGCATTTACATAACCTTCCACATTGTCTGCTTACTAAGAATAATCAGGAATCACAGGAAGATGCTCACTGTCACTATAGTGGAGGGAAGTGTGTTTAATATGTGTGCATAGTACATGTGTTTGCACTCACCTTGCCGTACTTCTGTGCAAAAGAGCCTGTGAGGAGTGAGTGAAACACAATAATCGTCTCATCCAGATCCCAAACAAACACCCTCTGTAAAAACACATCAGACACATGTTTGATCTCAGTAAACAAAGTGATGACACAGGGATTATGTAGTGAGAGGATGTTTACATTAGATGATGCAAGCATCTGCTTCAACTGTGTGTGCATTTATGAGATTTATGTCTGTCTATCTGTCTATCTATCTATCTATCTATCTATCTATCTATCTATCATCTATATATCTGTCTGTCTATCTATCTATCTATCATCTATCTATCTATCTATCTATCTATCTATCTATCTATCTATCTATCATCTATCT
>NW_015659390.1:30650-31937 GCF_001515625.1 Sinocyclocheilus rhinocerous
TGTGGATGGGTTGTTCTTTCTGCCCCGCCCCCTTGCTTTAGCCCCACCCCCTCTGCACGCCCGGTCCTCCATCTCCTTGATTGGCGTGGATGGGCTCTGCCCCGTCTCAAACTCATCTGCAAAAGAGAACCAAGAAACATTTATGACACATTAAAGCTTCCTAAAAGCTTACTCACTGGCTTGAATATGTATGTTTTATGCCTAAATCATGAACCTTTCAGTTTAGCTTCAAAAATTCACCCTAAAGGCCCAAGGATGATAACTATAGAGATAACGATAAAGATATAGTTCTAAAAATCGTTCTCAATGTTTAAAGGGGTCATATGATGCTGCTAAAAAGAACATTATTTTGTGTATTTGGTGTAATGAAATGTGTTTATGCAACAAACATTGACACCCAATCAAGAATTTCAAGCGGCAGACGAGCGTGCACTTAGAATAAACAGACGATATCATCCGCTGGTGTGGATGCTAAAATAGTTATCTTCATAGTTATCTTTAAAGTTATCCTTCTTGGTGTTAACGGGGCTTAATACTTTATATGTCCTGTAAACCAAAGAAATAAAGATAATGTTTGCTGTCACAGTATTTCTTTGTAATCAGGGATTGTATACGTGAATCTAAAACAACAAAGTTTGAGTTTGTACACTCTCATGTCTGTTTTTTTATTTAACAAAAACCATGTTTTACAAAAGTATTGAAAGTGGGAAATTGGCACATCTGATAGAACATAATGTTTGTGTGTCTATGCGTGTGAGCAAATTTACTGTAATGAGCTCTGCTGTACTGCAGCCAAGCTAAATCACTGAGAAATGCAGCTTTAGGACCCCACTGAATTTTGGGCCTGCTGGACAAAACCCCCAATCACTATCGCTCTACTAACATAATCAACAACTACAGTACACGACACCTTCGTGCCAAAAGCCCTGTAACAGAACATTCTAACTTTCAACTGCGTCATTTGCTGCTCTATTGGAATGATTAACTTTAAACTACAATGGCAATGATCCCATTTTTGACAGATAACAGACAACAGTAGAGATGTTTATGGGGTAAAACTTGTTTTTTACACTTGCTGAAGAACACTGCCTAGGCATGGGCCGATTACCGGTTTCAAGGTATACAGCGATTTGAAAATTTAACGGTTTCAAAACCGCTAATATTTTCCGTTATACCATTCCTGCGGTATGCGCTGTTTTTCATGTCTCCTCAAAGACTGAAAGTGTAGGCATCCCTCAAGTTGAGTGCAGTGTAGAGAGTAACACGACCCTCCTCCTCCTGTTGGTG
>NW_015659390.1:32855-33765 GCF_001515625.1 Sinocyclocheilus rhinocerous
CCGTTATACGCTGCGGTATGCGCTGTTTGTCATGTCTCCTCAAAGACTGAAAGTGTAGGCATCCCTCAAGTTGAGTGCAGTGTAGAGAGTAACACGACCCTCCTCCTCCTGTTGGTGCGAGCGAGGGATCAGTCACGTGTGTGTAGGATGGCTGAACTTAAGGCGCTTCCCCTGGAACTTGCACGATCGGCATCCGGCCGTTTTTTGTCTTATTGCAAGCAACTTGTCTCTGTTCTGGACTTGCACAAACTGCGTTGCAATGCAATCGTTTTCCAAAATGTAATTTATGTGAAAATATGTCTGTAAACGCCCGTTAACACAGGCCAGAGACGTTGAAGACGGACGCAAAGAGAAAAATACTGTAGCAGGCAGATCACTCACAGTTCATGATGCACGAACTATTGGAAGAAAATCCTCAATATTGATTTGGGGGTTTATATGAATGTGTTTCTGAGGGGAACTGACTGTCTTCAGAAAAGTTTACCTGTTTCAGCAGCACTGCTTTGTTTACGGCGGTAACCAAGGAAACACTGTATCTGGTGTTCCAGGAGCGCCTCCTGCTGTAAGAGAGTGAATCTGCGTCTCATTCAGAGCTTCTGCTGTTTGCTTCCTTCAGGCATGTAGTATAATTTCACAAAGCTAGTCAGAACATTCTGTTTTTGCTTCAAATTGGGTTATTATTAAATCAAATTATGTATATGAAATTATATAACTAAATGATATAAATGATATGTATATGAATTATATAACCAAAATTAAATAACTAATTACAGATTTAGGTTAAATAAAGATGTCAGTCATTATTTTACTTCTTTTTAGGAAACAAATTAAAAGAAAAAATAAACAAATTCTACTGTTCCTAATATTCTGTATGTTGCTCAAAAACAAAATATATTTGTGTTCAGCGGAA
>NW_015659390.1:33945-42862 GCF_001515625.1 Sinocyclocheilus rhinocerous
ATCGTCTCAGGTTACTTATGTAACCATGGTTCCCTGAGTGGGGAACGAGACACTGCGTCCTCTAGGTTTTCTTGCCATGCTGCGGACGCAAGCTTCAGACGAAGAAGTGAATGATGTGTGCTCCCGGCGCCTATTTATACTGTAGTCGCACCGGTAGTGACGTCATGGCTGTCGCCGGCCAATGAGTTGGTGTTTTTTCAATGTATGCTTCAGACACGGGTCACGACGAGGCGTTCCCCCATAGCGACCCCTAGAGGACGCAGTTCGCAGTTCCCATGAAAGGGAACGTCTCAGGTTATTTATGTAACCATGGTTCCCTGAGTAGGGAATGAGACACTGCGTCCTCTAGGTTTCTTGCCATGCTGCGGACGCAAGCTTCAGACGAAGAAGTGAATGACATGTTCTCCCGGCGCCTATTTATACTATAGTCGCACCGGTAGTGACGTCATGGCTGTCGCCGGCCAACAAGTTGGTGTTTTTTCAATGTATGCTTCAGACACGGGTCACGACGAGGCATTCCCCATAGCGACCCCTAGAGGACGCAGTGTCTCGTTCCCTACTCAGGGAACCATGGTTACATAAGTAACCTGAGACGTTTTTGCTAGATTCAAAACAAGGTGTTTTAAGGAGTTTTTAGCTCACTGCTATGCGATTGCGAGGATGTTCTGGGCACTTACCTGCATTCAGGTCAGCAGCTTGTCCTGTCATGATAGGGGTGGAGTCTTGCAGCTGATAGGTGGAGACTGAACCTGTGCCGTCCAATGAGCTGTTAGATGTCATGTAGGAACCGTAGGAGGAGGTGGAGTAATACTGAGCATACTGATTCTGCCCAAAAGCTGTATAGGAGGGATATTCCTGCTACAAACAAACAAAATCAAAATAATAAATATTTATTTATTTATTCATCGATTACAAAATATAAATCCAACTCAAAACCAAAATCTGACCAGAAAGCAGACAGGGTATTTTTAAGTGATATATAAAAATATACATGATGCAATTACATATAATTATGCAGTAAATGTAATAAAAATTTTGATTGAACAAAACGGCGGTTTGATGTCACCTTTTACATTTTTGCTTGTTGTTTTATAATGTTTGAAGCCTGCTATTGGGGGATGTTGTTACAAAAGGTCAATGTATGTTCAATGGACTCTTTTTTTCTTGATCAATAACAGTGGAAATAATCAATAGCTTTTTTGTAGCCAATGTACAGTAGACCTACCCTAAGAAATAAACACTGGAGTGTGACAACTTGCCCCACTCCCCTCTATAATTTAGTAAACTGTGGAAAGAATATAGGTTTTATGTTCTTAAATGAATGAATAAGAAAGGGAGAGGGGGTTTATCAGGGGAATAATAAAGAGAAAAAAAGATCAAGTAATAGGACTGGAACGTACAGATTTCTGGCTCATCCACACACAGCTTTTTATCACTCCCTGATTTCTCTTGTATCTTTGAGAGAGTTATATATGCGCAGACACTGACAGATCTCTTACGGGAGATGACTCTAAAACTGTCACTGACTCACTCGCTCAAGAACATGAGCGCTGCAGTAAAATGCTCTCGGCGAAACTCCACTACTGCTTTCACTCTCTCATTTCATCCTAATTCCGCTTACTCCTTCATTTCAACCATCGCCAGAACCTCACTTTGTTTACACAGCTAAATTCATCAGTGGGAGTCTAAGTGTAGTTGGGTCCTTTTCTTTGGCAGCACTTTTAATCATAAAAGTTTAGGGAAACATTAAGTCCTAAAAGCATAAATTCTCTCAGATGAAGGATGGCGATCTGTTTTCTGAGGCCTGGGCTGTTTTAAAAAGACTCAGTCCTTTGCTGAACTCTAACGTTATTGATGCATGTGTGTGTTCATCTGTGCACGTGTGACCGTACCTGTTGTGTGGTGAAGTTGCCTGGATTGGAGTTGTTGGATGTGTAGAGACCAGGAGAGGTTGTGTAACCTGACCCTGCTGAGGGAGAGAAAAGCCAGTGTGAGTCAACGACTAACAGATCTCACCAAAAAGTGAAATACCCAAATAGTAAAATACCCAAAAGTGAAAATGCTATCCTTAATTACTATCATGTTGTTCCAAACCTGTATGCTGTTATTTTTTCTGCAGTACACAAAGGCACACACAGACATTTTTTTTTGAACAATTGACACACAGCACTAGCCATACAACCACAGTTTATAGGGACCATTGGCTGTCAAGCATCAAAAAGAACAGGAAAAAGAACTGGTAATTATTTTAGTATTATTTATACACTGATTTTTTTGTTCTTTTTACATTTTATTATTTTGATATCATTTATTTTCATTTCAGTTTTAGTTTTTATTTAATTCCAGTTAGTAAGTTTTTGTGCTCCAATTTAAACTTACTTAGTTTTCAAGGCAACATTTCTCATTTTTATTTAGTTCAAGTTTCTCTAATATTTTTATTTCAATTAACAAAATGTTTTTAATAGTTTTAGTCCGCAATAACAACATTGATAATCACATCCAGATTTAAAAATAATAAGTTGCATTTAGTTACATATGTTAAAGTCAATCAAATGGCATCAAATCTGAACTAGATGCAATCATATCTTTTCAAAAGACTTGAAAACTCGTATGGACTACTTTTATTGCTTTTATGGTGTTTTTTCAGATTCTGGTCACTATGAACTGTCGTTTTATGGCAATAAACAATATTTTGCCATAACGGTTCTCCAAAAATGTTTAACTGTATGTACCTTAAGCAATTCAGAAATATATAATGTAAAATATTGACAATATTTTTTACATTTTTTTGGTGAACTGCTCCTTTAATTACATAATTTTAACAAGTAATTAGCGGATCTTACAAGTGATTGTTATTTTTGTCGCATAACAACTGTATCTTCTACTGTGTACAGGATTTGAGGCTGTGCAGTATTATTAATATAGTTACAGACTCTTATACTTGGTTGCATAAACATACTCACCTGGCATCTGATAGGGTGAATATGCTGTCTGTCCGGGCTGAGGAGTGGTAAATCCAGGGCTATAGCTGAGCCCTGATTGGAGGGTTGATTGGGTTTGTGTCAGCCCTCCTTCTGTCTTTATGCCTGGCAACATCACCCCCAAATCTGCAGCTCAAGATCAAGAGAGTGGACCTGTCAATCAAACTGGATTGATACTAAAGGCTCTTTCACATGAATCGCATATTCTATTATAAATACTAGACTATATTATCATCATCTCACACTGAATAAACAACACACATATATGTCATCCGTCAGCATCTTAGCGAAGGTAAAGGACCTACCATAGGTGGAGAGGCCGTAGGGTGGAGTAGTTTGAGAGTAGGGCGTGTAAACTGTCGACTGCTGCATGCTAGTGAACTGTGATTGGCCCGTGTAGGCCGACATGGGAGGAGCCACGGGAGTAGAAAGGATGTGGGGGTAAGGCCTGCCAATCAAACACAAAATCAAAACATTCAGCTTTCATTTGATTAGATCAAGGGTCGGCTACCTTTTTGACATCAACCGCCATTGTTAATTTGTCTGGTTCATCACTGTGTTGACCCCAGTGAAGATGGTTAAATGTTTTTGCATTTACTTTTTTTTAATCATAATGTGTCTGTGTCATACTTTGAGGGGTAGAGAGGAGGTGAATACTGGTGAGCCGGCCGAGGGCTGAATCCACTGCTGCTTATAACTACACAAAAAACAAAAGAAGAAAAAAATAAAGAAATCAGCTAGAGAGACTGAATCGTTTTCACGCACAATGGCGCACACACACATACAACTGTACTAGGATGCATCAGCAGTCAGTACTGCATGTCAGTTGTCGTTGGACTGAATGTGTAATTTATTACATATCACAACCTTAAAATAAAATGTGTGCTGGACTTCTTCCATTTGAAGAGATTTTGCCAAGAGCCTTCAATTTAAATCCACACACACACACACGCAGCTCACAGTTTTGATTGACAGCTCACAGTCTTTCTCACCAGCTGGATTCAATTTAAGAAATGGCAGAAAAAACAAATAACAGGAACTATTCTCTCAAAAATCTTCTTTCTACATCAAAGAATGTCCTTGTTTCCTCCTCCTGCCTTCCCTCTCTTCCTCTTTTCTCCTTGAGATGCAAAATCAAAAACAAATTTTGGCGTTTACTTGTCATAATTCCCTTCCTGAGCTGAAACGTTTCCCAGTCCCAATCATTTTCTTAATCAGTATTTGTCTTATTTTTCAGTAAAACACAATTTCTGAGGCTTTTGGTTTTAGACTAAAATATATATATATATATAAATATATAAACACACACACACACACAATAAGTATTTCTCTTAGTGTTTTTGTCTTATTTGTCAGTAACATTTCTAAAGTACACACAGTGAAGTCATAGATATACTCTTTAGTCTATATAGATATTTTATAGATGTAGTCTCTGAAAACAAGACTTTATAGAGTATATATTTATTCAAGCCTCATTTATTTATTAATAGATTTATTACCAATGGGATAAAAATATATGTTCATGTTTTTTTCATTAACTCATGACCTTTCTATACTTAAAACAAGAAAAAAATGTATATTCCCTGAAAACAGGTCTGACTTACCTAGTAAATCTTGTCATAATTCTTTTTACTGGAAAATAAGACTTTTTTTGCAGTGCATATAAACGAACATGCTGTTGTCTTCTCTATAGAGACATCACACTGTCAGCTCAAGCAAGGGTCTCAACCTTCTCTGCAGGGGAGCACATGGACAGAGGGTTTCTCAAGTCTCTGAGTGTGTGTATTTGTGTGTGAGCACATTGATCTAAATAAAGAGTTTGTGGCTCTGATGACGTTAGCTCAAGGGCAGTACAAAGATTGAAGGCTCAGAGCCTTCAGCAAGTTCCCCAGCGGGATTACAGCAGGCATTCTGAATGCAGCGCATGCGAGCGTGTGTGTGTGGATGTCTTACCTGACCCAGTGTAAGTATCCAGCCCAGTGTCTCCTGCCGAGCTCACAGCCTCGCTGCTGTTCAGAGACTCAGACTTAACTTAAAGAGAGACCAAGAAAGATATAAGGCATCCTGTCAGCTGTCAAACTCCTCTCAAAATCAAACAAACTCTGAAAGTACTAAAGCAAACCCTCCAAAGCACTGTACCCAAACACTCACACACGTGCTATCATATATGTACACTCCACAAACACATGCAGTATACCATCGTTCTTCATACTTGGGGCAGTGGGCGGGGTACTGCAGCCCAGCAGCCAATCAGCCGTGTTTAGAATTGTCATGTTCTCTCCTGGGGGCGGAGTCAGATGTATAGTGGACTGTATTACCCAGTTATTTTTTTTAATTATGAATTTAGTACATACAGGTAGACCCAAAAATATATGGACACTTACATCACACTTAAAAACACTGAATGTCACTAGATTGCATTTATTGTATAGATTTGTTTATATTAATATTAAAAATAAATAAATACAATTTATAATAATATAATGTATATTCATATATAAATGATCATTTATACTGATATAATCACATTACTATGAAATCATTTTTAAATAAATATTTTCAACACTTTTCAAGCAAAACTATAAGGCATTTGTTAGGTTTTAAATGATAAAACAACAGCTAAAGTGTTCAAAATGAAGACAAAATGCACTCGGATATTTATTGGTTGTCAAACGTTTGTGAAAAAATGTAATGTGATGAACTACACCTGTGGTTACCCACTGATTTCTTACATTAACTAAAAGTTGGTTAAAAGTAATTGCAGTTGAAATAGTTGAGAAAAGAGATGTTAGTTCTGAGAAAACAGCACAAGTTTTTTATAAATCTAATTTTGATAGATTATATTTTGTTATCTAATACAATGAAATTTGTGAATTTTAAATTTGACCTAAGTGTCCAAATAGTACATTTGGTGGCCACTGTAAAATGTAAGATTCTATGGAAATTCTTGTATAAGAACTGATAACATTTCACAAATAGCAAAGAGTACAACCATTACTGAAAAGTAAAAAGTTGATAAATTCCCACAGAATTCCATTATAATGAAATTCACTTTCATTAAAACAAACATTTACCAATAATACAGCCATCGTTCCTGGTGTTCCCATAATAAGAAATTACTTCATATAAATCATGTAAGGTTTCCAAAACCATATTTTGTTTATGACAAATTCATATTGAGTTTATGACAGCTCTGTCAAAGGCGCATTTGCAGAAAAAATGCCTGGAATCAGTGTGCGTGTGTGTTAGTGAGGGAGAAAGCGAAGCCCTCTAAAGTAAGATGAATGAGGCTTCACTGGCAGTGGGATTCATGTTGGGATGTGTGTGTGTGTGGGTGGTTGTGTGGGCGGCTTGTGTGTGTGTGTGTGCATGGAGGGATTCAGTCTAGGCTGTGAGCTGATGAGGTAGACAGAGGAGAATGTTGAATATGTCGTTGTTTTGGCAGAAGCACAATCCCAGTGTGTGTGTGTGAATGCGTGTGTATGTCAAGCTGTTAAAATCATTAGCTGAGCTCTAATCTAAATGATTTACTGAGTTCTGCTCCTTTTACTCTCTCAGTCTTCTGCTATTGTTTTATTCCGGCTATATGTCAAAAACAGATGAGCTCACACACACACACACAACACACACAGGGTCCCTTAACTTTACTACCTCTCTTGTGTACTGCACAGTCATAGCCATACTTCAAACGCTCGCTTGCTAGGGTGTTGAGAGTCTATTTAGCCATGTGTATGTTTGCCTAACGTTCTCTCTTAAAACGTTTGTTCAGCGTTTTCCTCAAGGAGAGAAAAGCGAGCGAGCGCGTGTTGACATCAGAGAGAAAATGAGAGTTTAAACGCAGGAAATAGTTTGCTGTGCACCAGGCTCTTGCTGAAACACGCACGGAGAAGTGCTGGAAAACGTTTCAGCACAAAGACGCTTGTACACATACACGCTTTCTTCTGTTTTAATTAGGCCTGTATGCAGCGTTTGA
This sequence comes from Sinocyclocheilus rhinocerous, assembly GCF_001515625.1. Taxonomy (NCBI): domain Eukaryota; kingdom Metazoa; phylum Chordata; class Actinopteri; order Cypriniformes; family Cyprinidae; genus Sinocyclocheilus; species Sinocyclocheilus rhinocerous. The sequence continues at coordinate 40,900 of NW_015659390.1, forward strand.
CCTTTGAGGTTAGTGTGAGCTCAGAGCATCTCGACACACGACATCGCCACTAATCCACCAAACCCACTCTGGACGGCACCAAAACCACCAGAACAAGAAACACTTTATCCTTGCAATCTGAGCATCACACACCACGACTGAACCCTGCTTTCAATTACAGCAAGAAACTCTACAGCGATGAACGTGGAGTGCACTGCGCTAAAGCTGATTTCCTGCTGATTTTTTAAAGCAATGTTTTGGTTGAAAGGCCCTATTTATCAGCTAATATGTCGCTCGCTCACTCATGTACGCTCGTAATTTCTTGCTTGCTTGCTCTTTGATTTGTCGTTCTTTCATACCTCCGGTTCCATTGGTCGTGATGTTGTTGCTGAGGATGTTTTTGTCCAGTTTGGAGGTGCCGTCACTGCCACTGTTAACAGAGTGCTGCGGGTCTGTTAGATCCTGCATCTCCAAGGCCCTGTGACAGACAAAAATAGATGTTTAATACATTTACACTAACATTCAGAAGTCAGGGGTTGGTAAGAATTCTTCATATTTTTGAAAAAGTATCTTATGTTCCACAATTCTGCATCTATTTCTGCATCTATCAGAAACATGGTAAAACAGTAATATTCTGAAATATTATTACAATTTAAAATAGCTGTTTTCTCTTTTAATATATTTTAAAATATCATTTATTTCTGGGATGGCAAAGCTGAATCTTTAATGCATCCTTGCTAAATAAAAGTATTAATTTCTTTCAAAAACGAAAAATCTTACTGATCCCAAAATGACCGTAACACTCACTAACCAGAAAATGTGAGCAAAACCTGGCTTTGGCATTGTAAGAATAATATGACCCTCGTTCATGTGTCGAACCATCTGCTAAAGAAAACATCTGTCCCAACTTGTGCATCTTCTAAGAGTTTTTACCTCAAAAAGCTGGAAAGCAGTTTATCTAGGTCATGTTTATCTAGGATCTAGTTGTCTTTTCCTCCAGAATTCCATGTAGCGACACATATATGGAATATTCTTCACATTAACTCACCCATATGATTTTAGGTAATGTATTCTGACTACATTTTTGATTACTTTTTATCTAACTTGTTTTAAACTTACCATTCATAATCTATAATACATTTCATAATTGTTTCACACATATTGTTTTCCCCCCAAATTTAGAAGCATGAATCGCCAAGTTATTTATATGACATTTACATGACCATTCCATATTGTGAATATAGCCAAAGCTAAATGATGTGACAGACTTTTAGAAAGGTAACTTTAAAAGATAAAAAAAGAAGAAATATTAGGGAGAATTAATTAATTATAAATATTTTACTGCCACTGTGTGAATAATATGTAATCATGTAATCCATAAAAAAGTAACTGTAATCTGATTATGAGCATTTTAAATTTTAATATAATAAAATTACAAGTACTTAATTTTTGGAATCTGATTATGTAATTCAGATTACATGTAATAAGTTACTACCCAGCACTGTATATATTACTTTTTTTTTTGTTCAGTTTTTATTTATAAAAAACTGCAATTGGAAATTATACAGATAGAATATTTATTCATATATTCATGAACAAATATTTTTGCCAAAAATTATAGTATATGGTGCAAAACATTACTGTGTTGAGCTTGTTGAAAATGGTCTCCAGGCCTAACCAGGTGAAATGTGGCCAAGATACCTCTAAAACAGTCAACAGACCACCATGACCATGTTGAGAGACCAGCTAAAACAAGAAAACCAGTTTAGGCTGGTTTAAGGTGCTTATATGTGAAGTGTTTGTAATTAGTTGTGAAATTTACTAGCAATTTTTGACCGAAATATGTTTCCACACCACATTTTAAATGTAGCCAAAACATTTAACAAACAAGCATGCAAGTGCATTTCTGCTTACTTCTATATGCAGATTCCAGGCCTGCTTATGGGTACAGATGCTTCACACACACACACACACACACACACAC
>NW_015659390.1:44966-55451 GCF_001515625.1 Sinocyclocheilus rhinocerous
TATATTAAATGCTGGGTAGATTACTTACAAATTGTAATCCGTTACGGATTACATATTACATGATAAAAATTGTAGTAACGTAATCTAGGTTACTCATTTTAGGTAATGTATTCTGACTACATTTTTGATTACTTTTTATCTAACTTGTTTTAAACTTACCATTCATAATCTATAATACATTTCATAATTGTTTCACACATATTGTTTTCCCCCCAAATTTAGAAGCATGAATCGCCAAGTTATTTATATGACATTTACATGACCATTCCATATTGTGAATATAGCCAAAGCTAAATGATGTGACAGACTTTTAGAAAGGTAACTTTAAAAGATAAAAAAAGAAGAAATATTAGGGAGAATTAATTAATTATAAATATTTTACTGCCACTGTGTGAATAATATGTAATCATGTAATCCATAAAAAAGTAACTGTAATCTGATTATGAGCATTTTAAATTTTAATATAATAAAATTACAAGTACTTAATTTTTGGAATCTGATTATGTAATTCAGATTACATGTAATAAGTTACTACCCAGCACTGTATATATTACTTTTTTTTTTGTTCAGTTTTTATTTATAAAAAACTGCAATTGGAAATTATACAGATAGAATATTTATTCATATATTCATGAACAAATATTTTTGCCAAAAATTATAGTATATGGTGCAAAACATTACTGTGTTGAGCTTGTTGAAAATGGTCTCCAGGCCTAACCAGGTGAAATGTGGCCAAGATACCTCTAAAACAGTCAACAGACCACCATGACCATGTTGAGAGACCAGCTAAAACAAGAAAACCAGTTTAGGCTGGTTTAAGGTGCTTATATGTGAAGTGTTTGTAATTAGTTGTGAAATTTACTAGCAATTTTTGACCGAAATATGTTTCCACACCACATTTTAAATGTAGCCAAAACATTTAACAAACAAGCATGCAAGTGCATTTCTGCTTACTTCTATATGCAGATTCCAGGCCTGCTTATGGGTACAGATGCTTCACACACACACACACACACACACATACACACACACACACAGAAAACAGTCCCCCTTTTCTTGTTCTTTTTTTGTGCTTTCAGTATTATGGTTATCAGCGCTGTAACTTTATACTCTTCCTTTCATGTAAAATACATTGTTACCTGTGCCCCCACCCCTACGTCCCCCAAAACACACACACACACACACATTTCAGCATATGCCCCTGGGAGGTGTAAGATTATCTGATGTGTCCCCTCCCTGAAACGCTCTTCTCTAAAGGTAGGGGAAGGCAATAGAGAGAGGAAGAGAGAAGAAGAAAAAGGAAATAGAAAAGAACAGAGAGTGTGTGACAGGGCTAAGGGCTGTATGTAATGCGCACACACACAACATGCATGTTTTTCAGGGTATTCTGATCAGGTGACAGTAGTTTATGCGGTTATATTTTCTGAGAACATTCAAACTCCCTGCGGACACTGAAAATAAGAAATAGAAACTAAAATTAGAACGAGCACACACACGAAACCTGTTCCCGACCAGTCTATTCAACATCCGTGTTCTCATTTAAAAACTAATAAATTCATCCCAACAAGATTGGTTTTATATAATTTATGTAAATACTGGGTTTTATATAATTTATGTAAAAAAATGTAACATGGTAGTACATGCAATAAAATTCTCTCTCTCTGTATATAATTTAAATATAGCCTATGCACATATATTTATACCTTAGGTACAATCCATCCACAAAAATTGCTGAATCTCTTACACATTATTTTATATCTTCGTAATGGTTCCTTATTAATTATTTTACATACAAAATTATGTGTAAAACACTCACATAAGAGTGAAGTTTTACCAGTATATCAGTAAAATAATTTTTCAAAATATAATTTAATATTAGATATAACTTTTAATTTGTATAAGTTTTATAAGTCCAATAAGCTTATTGGAGGATATTTTACAACCACTTCAGTCTTCAAAATTCACTTCAAATTTCACATTTGATTCAATGTGCTACTAACTGTTTCTTATTATTTGTGAAATTTACTAGCAATTTCTGAGTAAAATGTTTATAAATAAATTTCTTTGTCAGTTTATACCACTGAAGGCGTTTTTATTGTGCGTGGAGTGGGTCACTTCATGGATGCAGACATGTTGAGATCACATGACCAGCCAAATACTAGTATCCTTATGTAGACGACCTCCTGTTAGTGAACACTTTGAGTTAAAGGGGTCATATGATGCGATTTCAAGTTTTCCTTTCTCTTTGGAGTGTTATAAATGAAAAAATGACTGAATACAAACAATGCATTTCTGCAATGTCATTAGTAAATGCAAATTTTAGCATGATGCCTCCATTACACACTAGTATCTGCAAAATATAAAAATACAGTCATAGTCAGTCATACAGCAATGTTCTAGAACAAATATGTTTTTGATCAGTCCGATCCACTAAAATGACCAGTTACAGCAGCAGCCCATTTGATGGACTGCTCCGTTTGCATGTCAACCTGGTGTATAAAAATTGGAAAGGTAGCCTATATTTCGCCAGGGGAAAGGGGTCAGAGGGAAACTGGACACCAGGCCAAGCCCTATAGACAGACACACCTTCGCAGCTTTGAATGAGTGTGTATGTGCAACTACGTGAGTGACGCTGTCTTTCTCTTCCACTGGCTCATTGATTCATGTATCTTTGTACAGCAACCAAAGTGTTTACACACACACACACACACACACACACATTTCTATACGTGCGCATTGGAGTGTGTGTGTATCATCTTAAGAAATGAGCTGAAACTTTATATAAAAAAGCACTCTAGCATTAAAGTGCTCCCTTCCCCTCTGATTGCAGCAGAAGAAATACTGCTTAATTATTCATGAGTTCTTGTGCTTGTGTCAGCTTTTCGTTAATTATTTAAATTAATCTCATTAGCGAAAGGCCAGGTTTCAGGAGCATTTAATTAAATGATGAATTGCTTCCCAGATGTCGACGTGCTTGTTAAATAATGTGCTCAGGCTGGACCCAAAGCTGTCAGAAAGACTCACCCAAAACTGCACACAAGGACCACCATTGTGCACATTAGTGACATTGTACTCCACAACTTAATGCAGTTTTTAAGATCGCCAGGAGAACCGTCAAATAATCTCTGTGTTTATTAATCAATGACTCTGCATGACTGTAAAAACATCATCTACATCCAGCTTCAGGAACGAATATAGTCTGCTCAAACCTGCAGCTTTGTTTTGACAGCTTGTACTGATTCAAACGTGATTGGAAACAATTTAGTCTCATCAAACTCAACGTCAGTACTGGAATACCTAACATCTGTATTAAAACTTAAGATCTGGAAGGATCTTGAAGAAAACTTAACAGCTATGCACTTACAGTGGAAGTTGACGGGACAACTTACAACGACTGTCTTATAGACTTGCACTGTATGCTGTCAATGCAAATTTTTTTTGTTTCTTTCTCAAACTAAGGGGCAAGCCACAATTATTTTAGAATTATTCAAAAGTTTAAGGTTTTAAAGTATCTTATGCTCAACAAGGCTGCATTTATCTGATCAAATGTAAAGTACAGTAAAAACAGTCATATTAGACTGTTTTCTATGTAAATATATTTTAAAATGTAATTTATTTCTGTGATAAATAAATAGATAGATAGATAGATAGATAGATAGATAGATAGATAGAGTTCAGATGCAAAAGCCTCTAAGTGCCATCTGAAATTTTCTTCTAAAATTACCATTTTTATCAGGCTCCTGTTTAGGTTCAGCAATTTTATTTTAATGGCAATGCATAGGTCCTTTTCTATATGCCATTAAGGTGAAACAAATGAACTAAATATAGGTCTTTAGTGTCACTTGTAATCAATTAAGTGATTGCTTGCTGAATGAAGAAAAAAATACTGACCCCAAAACATTTGAACGATAGTGTGTTTTCTGTAATTATAGAGCTGAATTTGTGTTTAACCATCCTTTTCAAACCCCAGTACCCAAACTTGAAATATCTTCATTCATTGTACATAAAGCATCACTTGGTACACTAGTTTACAAAGCTGTTAAATGTGATATGTTTTAAATGTATGCGTATCTTCTACACATGGTCAGAACAACTGAATTAAGACTACTAACTCAAGTGAGATGCGTGTCGATTTACAGTGTAAAAGACAAGCAACAGGTGTAAATAACCAACAACCATCAGGAAGATGAGAATTTTGTAACGAGTTTAAAGAGAAAAACCTAGAACAAGCCTTTTCATGTCAGCGAGATGCCAAACTTCAGTTCATATCTGCGTTTCAGTTTTGTTTTGACGTTAAAGACAGGGTGCTTGTTTTTGCTATAAAGCAAGACCTACTTTTTTCCACAGTACAGAAGATTCATAATTATTACTGCGTCGGTTTAACAGTTTACATCTGACCCTGTACTGTCTGTTGTTAGTGGTTATTTGCTGATTACACTTAAATTGGGAGGTGTAAATATGTGAACGTGAAGCCGTGCTTTCTGTTCTCCTCTCTCTGCCTCGTCCCCTCTTCCTCCCTCTCTGTAGGTGTGTGTGTGAGTGTGTGTAACCTGAGTCCTCTCTCTCTGTCTGTGGTCTCTGCTCTGGGGCTCTGGGGCACAGACTGCACCAGAGGAAAAGGCTGCAGCTACACCCCCCTTTTCATTTTACTCCTCTGCTATTTTCTTCCAGAACCAAAAGCATTGATCCCGAGTCACAAAATACCCCCCCCTTCACCCACACCTCAATCTCCCTCTTCCTCTCCTTCCATTACCCCAAACACCCCCAGATCGGTATCTGTCCTCATCTGGATTATGGACGCCTGTCTGTCTTTTCCAGAGTGCTCATGTACGCATATGAAAAGCACAAGCACGAGATGTCGTAACACATATTCAAGACTGTTTTAATCATTAATCGAATGTTATCTAAATAATATGTAAAAAATTATAATAATAATTTTTTCCACAATTTAAAATGTAATTTATTTCTGTGATAAATAAATAGATAGATAGATAGATAGATAGATAGATAGATAGAGTTCAGATGCAAAAGCCTCTAAGTGCCATCTGAAATTTTCTTCTAAAATTACCATTTTTATCAGGCTCCTGTTTAGGTTCAGCAATTTTATTTTAATGGCAATGCATAGGTCCTTTTCTATATGCCATTAAGGTGAAACAAATGAACTAAATATAGGTCTTTAGTGTCACTTGTAATCAATTAAGTGATTGCTTGCTGAATGAAGAAAAAAATACTGACCCCAAAACATTTGAACGATAGTGTGTTTTCTGTAATTATAGAGCTGAATTTGTGTTTAACCATCCTTTTCAAACCCCAGTACCCAAACTTGAAATATCTTCATTCATTGTACATAAAGCATCACTTGGTACACTAGTTTACAAAGCTGTTAAATGTGATATGTTTTAAATGTATGCGTATCTTCTACACATGGTCAGAACAACTGAATTAAGACTACTAACTCAAGTGAGATGCGTGTCGATTTACAGTGTAAAAGACAAGCAACAGGTGTAAATAACCAACAACCATCAGGAAGATGAGAATTTTGTAACGAGTTTAAAGAGAAAAACCTAGAACAAGCCTTTTCATGTCAGCGAGATGCCAAACTTCAGTTCATATCTGCGTTTCAGTTTTGTTTTGACGTTAAAGACAGGGTGCTTGTTTTTGCTATAAAGCAAGACCTACTTTTTTCCACAGTACAGAAGATTCATAATTATTACTGCGTCGGTTTAACAGTTTACATCTGACCCTGTACTGTCTGTTGTTAGTGGTTATTTGCTGATTACACTTAAATTGGGAGGTGTAAATATGTGAACGTGAAGCCGTGCTTTCTGTTCTCCTCTCTCTGCCTCGTCCCCTCTTCCTCCCTCTCTGTAGGTGTGTGTGTGAGTGTGTGTAACCTGAGTCCTCTCTCTCTGTCTGTGGTCTCTGCTCTGGGGCTCTGGGGCACAGACTGCACCAGAGGAAAAGGCTGCAGCTACACCCCCCTTTTCATTTTACTCCTCTGCTATTTTCTTCCAGAACCAAAAGCATTGATCCCGAGTCACAAAATACCCCCCCCTTCACCCACACCTCAATCTCCCTCTTCCTCTCCTTCCATTACCCCAAACACCCCCAGATCGGTATCTGTCCTCATCTGGATTATGGACGCCTGTCTGTCTTTCCCAGAATGCTCATGCACGCACGCGTATGAAAAGCACAAGCACGAGATGTTGCAACACATCTGCAGGACTGTTTTAATCATTAATCGAATGTTACTGAAATATTATTTTGCAAACAAATTTAACACACGAATGCATTGAAAACAGGCCGAAATGGTTTCAGCGGTGTGTGTGTTGTACTGTCTCTATGTGTGCGTATGTGACTCGTGGTGGCCATATGGCTACTGTGCTTGACATTTCAGTTCACATCTGTTGTGTATTAAAGACCTAATGCTGCTCAGTACACACCTGGGTGGCATTTTCGCACACACTCATTCATGCACACAAACACTCTCACACTTCAAACCGCACGATCAAACTTTTCAATTATCGTGTAGTGTAGACCAGTGTTTCTCAACCTTTTTTTTCTCTTAGATATCACAAGACAGCAAAACTAAACCAGAAATGTGTTCCTCAACTGATTCTTTACTGGAAATCATTCAGCGTTATCATTCATTTTACTTAAGAGGGACCATTATTTACTTTTGAATACTTATGAATACATAACATTTGTATTGAAACAAAAGAAACCTACAAACATCCTTAAGAAACATATAAACACACATACAAAGACTGTTCCTGTCAATTTCTGCCAATGCAATTTTTGTTTCTTCCTCAAACAAAGGGACAAGACATGCTTAAAAGATTAGTGTAAGATTTTTTTTTAAAGAAGTCTCTTATGCTCACCAAGGCTGCATTTATTTGATCAAAAACACACAAAAAACAGCAATATTGTGAAATATTATTACAATTTATTACTTAAAAAAAAAAAAGTACTTTATTCCTGTGATGGCAAAGCAGAATTTTCAGCAGCTATCAGTCTTCAGTGTCACGTGATCCTTCAGAAATCATTATAATATGCTGATTTGATGCTCAGAAAACTTCTCTTGTCATTATCAATGTTGAAAACAGTTTTTGTTGAAACATGATATATTTTTTCATGATTCTTTGATAAGCAGAAAGTTCACTTTTGGAGACACCTTCTTGAGAAACACTTAACAATAAATGCTTTAAGAAATGTTATCCCATCAAGTAATGTATAGTAAAAAAATAATAATATAATTGATTCTACAGTTAGTTCTGGTCCTTCAATTTGATTGGCCAAACAACATTCCAAGAGTGCTGATATACAGTAAATATTTAGAATAATTCCTTATTTTTCGACGTGGATGTAAGCTATTTCCTGCGAATGAGAAAGACTTTTGATTCATTAGCCACTATATGTAAATAACTAGAAGAATAATAGTGCAGTAGATGGTAAAACTATTTGCACTACAAACCTGTGTGTTTATCATTACAGAAGCCTTGCACATTCAAGTTACAAATCATCACGCCTGCACTTTCATTAAAAATAAAGTGGATAGGTTTAACAAAGCAAAATCAATATCTTCCCAAGTGCCTCCAGGGATCTGCACACCCCTGATTGAGAATCACTGGTACAGAGAGTCAGCTGGATGGGATTTTACCCACACATATCCAAATATACAACACATACACACTCTTCAAATGATACTGCACAATACACTGGCCAATTCTGAATTTTCTGAATTAGCGGAGTGATGAATTCAGTACACAGACAATGAAAGAGAAGAAGATCATCTTAAAGCCATAATGTTGTAAAACACATGTGAATAGTGTGTTGTAGTTCACTTACGCTCTGTTCATTCAGCTCCTGTGTATTCTCCATCAGTTGTACTTCCACTCCCCTCGACTACAGTCCAGACACCTGCAAATGAAAGATGCTTTAAAATCGCCATAAACACAATAGAATTCATAGGCATCCCTCTCTCGTTTCTGTCTCTCTCTCTCCCTTTGTGTCTGTGGGTATATGCGTGTAGGAGGGGAAGGAAGAAGTCTGGTAACTTCACTGTATCATAGCCAGCTAGGCTGAAGTAAATATCATTTACAGAAGTAAACATTAAACAATGGGTTGAGAGAAATGTAATCAATGTAACACACACACACAAATGCACTCATACAGTACACACAAAAAGCCAAGCTGTCCAGGTTACGGTGATGCTAGCATGGCAGTAGTCACTAAAAACGTTGATGATTTTGAGTCCCCCGTTGAAGCCCCTTCCACCCACATCCCAGCCTCCATCTTTATCTTTCTCTCTTCTCTTCCCATCCTTCCCCTGCCATTTAAAAGCTTGAAACTTCTGTAAATTGCTTTGAAACCTCCTGAGGCCTCAGTAATGAAAAGCACTTTTATTCAAAAACTCTTTGTAAGCCTCAGGATGCGGAGAATGGGTTTATTTTCTGTCCTGCTGCAGGTTCCAGACCTGTGATTTACAAACCTGTCTACGATTTGCTGTATTTTTAACATTAAATTTGTTTACATATCTCAAGAACAACAAACTGTAAAGAAAATAAATGAAATAAATAAATAAATGAAATGCACAAAGAAAAGATTCATAAATTGACCAAACTAAATCTTGAATTAAAGTCTAGAAATGCTATTTTTGTTTAGCATAAAAAGAGACCAGTGTTCTAATGCTGAAAGTATATAATGTTTTTTTTTTTTATAAACCAAGCAAAACTGCTTTTTAACTTGACAGCCAGCATACATTCTTCTTGTATGCAACTCGGTTGAACTGCCCAAATTTATGTGAATTGAAGATTTCTGCCAAATCATTTTATACAAACACCTTTCTAAAAACAAAAAACCATCTTCATTGAAACAATTTTTGACTTTGCTCAAAAAACTGAAAAAAACCTGTTTGAATAGTCATGATGCTTCTGTTTGGGAATATGCTTTAGTTTATGGTAGCCTATATCCATTACAATGACCTAAGAACAATGGATGGAAATGGGAAGTCCCCACAAGCATATGTACTGTATACAAGCTTGTGTGTGTGTGTGTGTGTGTGTCTGTGTGTGTGTGTGTAAGTGGAAGGGAGAGAAAGAGAGTTGAAGGGCACAGTTTGAAGAACAGATCATTTGAATTTTTCATTTGCTTGGTGAAGCTGTGTTCTGAAATTCTAGCCTTTAATGCTCAGGCAGGGGAATGAGCTGAGCAGCATTGATTTTTACTGTTATCACTCTGTGCCCTCTGAGCCTACTGTCCTCATACACACACACACACACACACACACACACACACACTGTTCTATATCCTGGTGCGCGCACACGCAGCCACACAGACAATGAACAGACGGACAGCCAGCAGAAGACACATTACACTAAGCATGTAACTGAACCATTGAGCTGAAATTGATGTCCCTTCTGTCAACACACACATTTTCAAATAAAAAAACACTGATATGCAACAACGGTCCCAGACCAAAGCATTTGATTAAGTCAAACAAGGAAAACAACATTTAAGGAAACATTCTGGGGATTGTAAACGGTCCAATTAGAGAAGATCATTCTGTCTCAAAATAACAAAGCGCGCCAACGCGCTTTACTGCTATTGTCAAGAAAGCACGCGGAGCGTTTAGTGGCGCGGCATTCTGCGCGCGATTAGACAGAGCCGCGGCACGAGCGCAACGCACAGGAAAGCCAAATACGCCAAAGCTTTCGTTTTCCTCCCTTTAAATCATCAGCGCTCACTCCATTGTCAAAACACACTGCCTACTACTAATAAATAAAAAAGCTGGACCGGTAACAAATTGTTTAAAATTGCGCAAAAGGTTTTGCCTATGGGAATATTTTTTAATTAATGCATGACGTGTAGAGTCATTATTTCATAGATTCATTGTTATTATAACCGATTTCACTATTTAATTTAAATGTTTTCTCCTCCACCCTGTGAGAAACTTTTAACTTCCAAAAGGTTCCAGTTAGAAGAGCTTTTTAATTCTTCAGAAAACCATCTAGTCTGTGCAAGATTCCAAAAAAGCACAGCTCAACTCAAGAACTGTACGTAGTGAAGAATGTTATTGATACTTCAGATGCCACAAGGAACCATTTAAAAGAACCTTAATTTTCAACAGTGTAGGCCTACTTTCCTGGCAAAACGTATGCAAGGTGTTACTTATTTTACTGTTTACTACACTGTAAAAAATAAGTGTAATTTTAACTGTAAAATTTTGTAAAAACGCTCCGGAAAAAAACTGTTAATAGGTTAACAGTAAGTTCCCGTACTATATACAGGGAAAAACTGTAAAATATCTAACCAGACATTTCATGTAATTTTACAGTAAAATGCTGTTAATTTTACCGTTTTTAGAAGTAAAAATAACAAATCAATGTATAATTTACAGTCAAAAACTGTAAACTGATATTCCCAGAATTCCCTGCATGACACTCCACATTTGAAAGTATTTTGTTTAAATAATCATGGTTTTTT
>NW_015659390.1:56832-65039 GCF_001515625.1 Sinocyclocheilus rhinocerous
ACACACACACACACACACACACACACACACACACACACACACACTGTTCTATATCCTGGTGCGCGCACACGCAGCCACACAGACAATGAACAGACGGACAGCCAGCAGAAGACACATTACACTAAGCATGTAACTGAACCATTGAGCTGAAATTGATGTCCCTTCTGTCAACACACACATTTTCAAATAAAAAAACACTGATATGCAACAACGGTCCCAGACCAAAGCATTTGATTAAGTCAAACAAGGAAAACAACATTTAAGGAAACATTCTGGGGATTGTAAACGGTCCAATTAGAGAAGATCATTCTGTCTCAAAATAACAAAGCGCGCCAACGCGCTTTACTGCTATTGTCAAGAAAGCACGCGGAGCGTTTAGTGGCGCGGCATTCTGCGCGCGATTAGACAGAGCCGCGGCACGAGCGCAACGCACAGGAAAGCCAAATACGCCAAAGCTTTTGTTTTCCTCCCTTTAAATCATCAGCACTCACTCCATTGTCAAAACACACCGAATAAACAAGCTGGACCGGGAACAAATGGTTTTCAATTGAGCAAAAGAGTTTGTCTAAAGGGATTTTTTAAATTAATGCATAGATTCATTATTCATCGTTATTAGAACGGATTTCACTATTTTATTTATATAGACAGGCCTCAGGTTTAATGTCATTGCCTAAATGTTTTCTCCTCCACCACGTGAGAAACTTCTAACTTCCAAAAGGTTCCAGCTAGAAGAGCCTTTTAATTCTTCAGAAAACCATCCAGTCTGTGCAAAATAGGTTTTCGTTTCCAAAGAACCACAGCTCAACTTAGGAACTGTACGTAGTGAAAAATGTTTTTGATACTTTAGATGCCACAAATAACCATTTATGAACCTTAATTTTCAAGAGTGTACTTTCCTGATAAAACGTATGCATTATTATTTTATTTATTTATTTTACTGTTTACTGGATTTACGACATAGTAGGCTAGTTGTAGTCGTTAACTTGTGAAATTTAAAATGGCATTCAAGTGCAGATCTTGAAAAGACATTTTTAACAATTCAGGGTGTGATGTTACATCCAAACCACCATTCACCCATAATTCTACATGACTACCCTCTTATATATGTCATTATATATTTTTTTAATTAGGCTAATGACAACAAACATTCAATATGGCTGACGAAAGCAGTAATGCACCAAGACCCATTTACAGATGTGTAACTCTAAAAAAAAATACATTCAGGACAGATTTTTTTCTTGTTTTTAAGTAAGAAGAAACACTGACTTATTCTGCAATTTAATCATTCATCCACTAAAGAGAACTGTATGAGATCAAAACAAAGGCTATTAGATTTCATCTAGAGACTCTACAATCTACTTAGGAAAAAAAGCGTTTAAAATGATGTCCCACCAAAACTGTGCCTCGTAAATCCGTTAACCAAAGTGTCCTACAAACTTTAAAAATAGATGTAAAACAGTCTCGAGTTTTTCCACAAAATTTGAGGCCTGGAGATGGCCAAAGAGGAGGTCACTGATGTTCTCTTATGTAATTGTTGGCTAGTACACTCCATCATATTACCAGACCACAGCGACCTGTGTGTTGTGAATTATTTCGTGTTAAGTGTGTAATCTAATCCGGTCTCCTTCTCCGGTATCGGCTCGAGCAGCTATCGACAGCGCGAGAAAGCGACCAATGGCCAACGCGCAGTGAAGCGGCTTCAGTGTCGGGATGATATTCCCGTTTCCTCCGTATCAAATACAAACTCCACGTGCATGGGAAAACGGACATGGACGCGCGATTCAAACGGATACAGGAATCACCCAACAAACTCAGAACCACTATTCAGTAGGCTTTCAATAATAATAAGAAAAAAAGTTACAATAAATAAATAAATTAGTCTACTGTTCAAAAGACCTCTTGAATATATGTGAATATAATCACTGCACTTCGTCCATAAAGTACAATACAATCAAATAAAAATAAGAAGCCAAAAATGGTGCGCTTTCTGTAACTGTTTGAAACGGATTAATGTAATTCCCTGTAATCGAGAATAGTGAACATGTTATAATGTGCTAACACTGTAAAAGGCATCACTGTCCTAACATTTTCCCCATCCATTTAACTTTGTAATTTCTTGAGTTTTCAACGTTTAAAATCTATTTTCTTGATCATCTTAATCAAAACAAAAAAAGTCCAATAAAAATTTGTCACTTTGGAACCACTTTGACTATTTAATCATTTTCAGGCAGAAGTTTTCATTTCGAATGTTGACATTTTAAAGTGATAATTGGTTAAAAAAAAAAAAAATAGTGCCCATAGGTTTTATAGGTGGTCTAATGCGGAATGCAGAAATTAGCCTACTCTGAGCTATAACTTCAAATTTAGTTCACCTTTTATGAGCACCAATTTTCTCAGACGTTTAAATCACGTGAAAGTATCAGGCGTGAGCAGGTGCTTCAACAAACTGCTCTTACGCTTGTAAACTGCTACATAAAATATTCAGCGAAACTATTAAACTTTTCCAAAAAAACTAACAAAAACGCTATTTTATGGCTATTCTAAATGAGAACTTACTCTTATGAGTTGTGCGTTGCTACGATTTCCAAACTCTCCAGAAGGTCCGTTCGCATTCACTCTGTTGACATGCTCATCCAAAAATATTCAAGTGGTCGAGCTGCGTGAAGCGCGAGAAACAGCTCGCGCCACTCAGTGCACGCGCTGTCAGTGAAGCTAGCGGGGAAGTCCTCCCTAAATTCATGAGAGCTGCACCGGCCGCACCGGAGCGGAACGCTCCAACCGACAGATCACCACTATAACCCAAACTCCGAGGAACGCTGACTTGCACTAGCCGTGTTTTCCCCTTTAATTTACGCTCCTAAAGTTAACGTGAGCACACGCGCACTCCGTGGTCTACTTCATTATTAAAGTTCTCTTGCAGCGGCGGAGCGATAGCGCTCATTGATGCGCATGCGCGCAGCTGCCATGCGGGGTGCTGCTGTTGGCTCGCACCCAAGCCAGTAATGGGGCACAGCACAAGGGCCAGGACGAGGCTCTTATTAATAGTTTCGTCCGAGTGATCAGCACAGTTTTATTTACCACCACCACACAACAACAACCAAGTCAAACCCTGGTCTTGGGATCAGATTCACTCTAGTATTGGACTTCCACTTCCGCGAGAAAAGAGAGCTCCTCTAATTAACATTTATCAACACTTAGAGCAGCCAAACCACTAAAATAGCTCAGGTTTATTCAGTCAAATATTTAAAACATGTCCTAACATGAGGGTGGAAAAAGTCACACAGGAAAACATCACAAGTTGCAGGGAAGTTATTGATGCTTGTATGATTGCAGTTCACTGACTTTGAGAACATGCACAGCAAATGACCACCCTTAGCCACAAATTGGCCTGGAAAAAAATATTTACATAACGGCCAGGTAGTCTCTGTGAATGTTGTGCAGAAAAAAATTGCAAAAAATATTTAGAGAGTCTAAGTATTGGTTTAAGAGCAATCCACATCAGAAAGCGAACAGACTGTGGGCAAGTAACAGCTTTTTTAAAAATATATATATATCTGACCTCTAAAATCTGTAGTTTGAGCAATGAGCAAAGAAGAAAGACTAAAAGAGTGCAACAGAAAGCAATAAAGCTCCACTATGAAGTAAATCGCAGCTTGAATGTGCTCAGCGATATTAGCCAGACTCCTCCTCAAGCACTGAAAAATGATGCTCCTGAGGGCCACGTTTGACTGACACACTGTTACAGAAAGAAAACAAGAATTTCATGCTGTTGAGTAGACTGTAACTAGCAGGGGGCTGCTGTTGATCTGCAGGCTTAACTCCACATGCTGCATGAGAATTTGGCTCCATAAACATCAGCAAAGAAACAACATTTCCCCACTCTCTCAAAACACGAGGGAGACGAGCCCACACCTCTGCTCATGTCATTTTAAAAGCGCTTTGTATTCAAGCGCAGTTTAGTGGAATCAAAAGTCTGTTCAAAGGAACTGGATGATTGAAAGCTACTAATTAAAAGAACAAAATTAAATTAGTACAAAGGTCTTTAAGAGCAATTGCAGGCAGGCCGTACTTTTTGGGGCGTGCGCTCAACGGGGTCTTATTTATAGACCTGTGCAAAACTTTTGGCTGCACACTGCACTGTGCTGACGCGGTAGAACCAGAAGATGCCTGTCAAACAAAGAATAAAAATACACAGAGAGGGGCGCTAAATGGGGTTGCATTTGGCACGCTGGCGTGAAGACGCACAGTTTATGCCCCCCCTCCCCCACAGCGCACATTGGCCCATATTGCCCAGATATTGCACAATAAGTGCATGAAAAACAATAAGTGCAGCATGAAATCTTCATCTTTATAGCGATTTAAGAAGTAGTGTACACACACAAAAACGAAAATTCTGTCATTATTTACTCACCCACATGTCGTGCAAACTCTTATGGCTTTGTCGTTTGTGGACCACAAAAATATGTGTTTTGAACACTGTTTCAGCTGTTCTTCAAAGAAAATTAATCCATACTGCTCAATTGGTATACCCAAAGTCTAAAAGCCCGTTCATATCATCAAGGTTGATAACGATAAAGAACACTTTTCTGAACAATTTTTTTTTTTTAGCTGATGAAGGATAGAAACATTGCGGCCAATCAGAACAGTGAGCAAAACTATTTTCTTTTTCAATCAACTTCTTTTGTGTTCCACAGAAAAAAGCAAGCATTCATGTTTGGAATATGAGGATGAGTAAATGATGACCGAATTTTCGTTTTTCTAATGTTAATGGTTAAATAGTTAATGAACTTAAATTTAAACCAAGTTGTAGCACAGAGAGCAGCAGGTGGACATTTAATGAAGTCTCTGTGGTGACAGTGATTAACTTTGTATAATTAAATATGACTGTTTATCATCTCTAAAGGATTGTTGGTGCTCTGCAAACATGCTGTCCGAGTCTCATTTGTAAAGCGCCAGTGTCTGTTATTCGAGTGTAATTGATGTACTGTGGCTTGACAGTGCTGTAGTTCTCCTCTGCATTTTCAACAGTGATTCATGCATCAACGGCGGACTGTAATGAAAAGACATTATTTAATAGATTTCATTAGTATTTGAAGTGCTGTAACCGTACTCTTGATAACTGTAGAGAAGGGCGGCAGGGGAGGACTGTGGTCACTGAGCCCCAGAGACAGGCTCCTTAAGCAGGCTAATGAACTCGGCCTGGCCGTGTGGGCTCTGATGGTTCCAGCAGCTGCCTGCTCGGGGAACAAAGGAAATATTTAACACCTCATAAATTCTGCTAATACCTGAAGAAAGGAGCCCAGAAAATATGCTCACGATCCGAAGCACTTACAGAGTGAATTCAGCGAGTCGTAAACAATCAACAGAGGCAGAGAGAGCAGAGGAGAGTGTGACAGAAATACTTCTGACATGTTTGTTATTTTAGAATTGTCGCTGATGTAGACGTCTTGGTATCAGGTTCCATGTGTCTTTGCATGTAAGAGAGAGTGAAGTTGCCTCTGGAAATTGTTCACGACATTTCCTCATACAGTACAATGCATATGTTTCCATTTGACTCATTTATTGTAAGTGTCAGTTTGAAAATAAGCCGACATGTGGGAGAGTGTGTATTTATGTGTTTGTGTACTCTCTGACTTCTGTTTTTTGCAGAGACTGGATACTCTGGGTCTAATCATAAATATTTGGAACTAACAGAGCAGAGTTTCATTTGCCAGGCTTTAAATCCCACTGAAGCACTTCATCCTTCATTAAGAAGGCAGCAAACAAATAACACATAGACAAACAATCTTTTTATCAAACTTGGTATCATCGACTAAAAGGGCAAAGGTCAAATCACTTAAAAGACTTTCACCATCCTCCCTAAACTAACAGAAATGTGGAAATAAAGTCTGTGCCGGCAATTAAACTAATTTTATATGTGACTATGCGCTGTCTGGAGGTCACAGCGGCGATGCATGATCTAAAGTTGCACATAATCTGAGTTTAGAGGGCACATCACATCTGAACAGCTAGACAGAGAGAGAGAGACATAGGGGAAGGAGAGAGACAGAGAGGAATTGTGTCTGTGTGCGTGTGTGTGTCCTGTCCAGCACCATTGTTATTTCATTAGGGTGTAGGATTACTTCCATTAACTCAGCATGTCGGCTGGACCTAAAGAACCTCTCTCTCTCTCTCATAGACACATGGACTTTCCATTAAAGTATCACAAGGCAAGCTTAGTGCTAAATGAATAAAGAGCTTGACATGTACCTTAAAGATGCAGCAGAGCTCCAGACCAAAAAAAAAAAAAATGACAAAGGAGCCATTGGCTTCTAAAGTAAAACATTTACAAGCCAATTGCCAAATTTACATTCTCAAGCCGGTTGTTCAGAATATGGTTCCAACATGACAATCACCTTACAGTCTTATTCCTAAACAAAGATTACATTACAGCTGGTTCAACTTTATTACTGGATTCACTCTGCTAAACCAAAATGTAAAAACAGTGAATGTTTTTTAAAATGTACCACTACATTAATATTCAAATTACAGGTGAAAAGTTTGGAATAATTATTTTTTTGTTTATGTTTTTTAAAGTCATCTGTTATGCTCGCCAAGGCTGCATTTATTTGATCAAAAATACAAAAAGACAGCAATATTGTGAAATATTATTACAATTTAAAATAACTGTTTTCTATTTTAATTGCTGTTTTTACTGCTGTTTTACTTTTACTGTGCTGTCTTTTGATCAAATAAATGCAGCTTTAGTGAACATAAGATACATCTTTCAAAAACATTTAAAAATTCCTAATCATTCCAAACTTTTGACTGATTGTATACTTACTGAGCAAGTCATTTGTTTGCCAATCGGACATCACAGCTTGTGCTGTGTTCACTGCAACATGCATGAAACACTGGTGTGCACTCTAACATGATATCTGACAAAACCACATATGCACACACAAATTTTGCACAAGTCTAGATGTTAAATCACAACTCTTTATTTTTTTGTCGCTTTTGTGACCATTTTAGTAGCAGTGTGGAGCCAATGTGGTCTTTTCAGCAGGACATTTTCTTGGTTTAGAGTCAGACTGTGACTCAACGAGTAGTCAATAATGTACTGTATAATCAGGTGAATTAGTAACATACCTCCATGGCTCAGCAGCACTCCAAATCATTCCTTCAAGCCAGACTGGATCCTGACTGGTCATCTGTGGCTGGAAGAAACCCTCAGACACTGGAATTACACTGGCAATTTATATGTCTCTGGAAAGGTAGCAGAAAGGTTATATACTAGAGAATGATGTCTTCATAAAGCATTAGTATGTTTGTGTAGGTGGAGAAGAAATTATCTGACATAACCAACATCTGTATACTGCCATATTAATGACTGCTAGAATATGAATGCATTCCACTATGTTAGTCTGGTGAACTGAACAAAACCACATCTTTGGCTGCCAATAGAGTTTGTGTCTGACTACTAACTTATTCTCTGGTGACTGAAGTCAGAATGTGCGTGTCCTCACAGTATATACAAATTAGCGGGCTACCACAATTTAAAGTTTATGGTGAAGAGCTAAAAAACTGAAAGTGAATTAGATGATTTGTTAACCAACGAGTCATGATCTGAAAGTGAACCCATCTTACCCGCAACCCCCAAAATGACGTGGATACAGTGGAATGCATGCAACTCCCAGCATGCTTTGAGACTGTGGCCCTGCGTTCGACATCCTGGCAAATAGTGACCATCTCTAAGCATAATATGCGACTTGCTGATCTCAAACTCTGTCTCTTTCTGATAGAACTTACAAACACATACAATGCTCTTCTGTCCAAGACCTGCGAGCAAAAGCGTGCACAATGTTTTCATTGCTAATGAGCGCATGAGGGGAAATAAACACTGAGGGTTATATTAGCAGAGACATGATCAGAAAATAACTGCATGAAAGAGTGAGAAAACAGAGCGGTTCACATGTTTCTATTTTCCATTAGAGGCACATTCCTTCAACATGCCTTAATAATCCAACTAATTAGCCTTCCGAGCTTTAATTATAAACTTCCAGCACGAATATCAACAGAAATGTTTTCATTTTGATTCTAGGTGTGGTATATCTCCACTGCTAATGACCTCATGTTTGAAAGGTCCCCAATTACTCTCAACTTCAGAGTTCAGTGCTGGCAGTGACAGAGAACAGGTCTGCCCGACCAGCTCAGAAAAAAAAAAAAAA
>NW_015659390.1:67935-74836 GCF_001515625.1 Sinocyclocheilus rhinocerous
AAAAAAAAAAAAATTTCATACCAATGACCTGCACCTGCAAATATGACCGTAAAAATTTTGTGAAATGTCACTGTGAAATTAAATTGACAATTACGAGCCCGGCGAGAGTCTTCAGACACCAAATTAAGACAAAGCCAGAGCCCTCAATAAATCAGTCTGACTAAAACGTACAAGGACACTGATTGCACACATTTTGGATTCAGCTTTATATCATGATCAGCTTTTGTATGTCTTACTGGCTTTTTAGCTGCACAAAGTGGGAAACTGTGAATCACTATTATATATAACATTAAGTATAAACAGCATTAAATTGTGCTCTGATTAATCAACACAGCAAAACTATTTTTTTGTTAATCAAAACTTTCAAAAGACTTCTCCAGATGTTTCATGTTCACTCACTCTCTTGACAAGGGGTTAATACAAACCCACCTTTCTGATTTTACACTTTTTTTTTTTTTTTTACAAGGCAGTCAAACTTGTCCAAAATGAAAGTAACTTGGCTCTTCTTCAGAATTACCCTGACACGAACTGGAACTTTATATGCTTTTTAAAATCAGGACAGCCTAGAGGGACATTGTGGAATTTCAAAGATCTCTTTTTGGTGGTGGTCGGCTTTACAGAGATGATAAAAAATTATGGGGTAACAGTCAAATTGGGATTAATACACAAAACGAGCCAGAATCAAACTCGTGACTCCCACTCCTAGAACACGGATCTGACTTTGGCGAGATCTTTGAGGCACTTTAAACCATATCAGATTATGCACATTTATTGAGCATGCATTGGAAATGCCTCTCAAATATCACTTTCTAATTATACCTCCTGAACTCAGGCCCTCAAAATAATGTGATAGGATCCTAATAAGTAACTTGCATGAATTGCTAAATCTGAAATAACATCATTGCATTAGTACAATTACCAGCTCCTTTTATATTTTTGGTGGTCCTTCTATGCACAAATACACATTTGAAATAACCATTTGATCTTTGGTATAATCTTTTTTTTTTGGTTTGCACACATGGCTCTTGGATATCCTTTCTTGCGCCACAAAAATGTAAAGATTATTACCTTTATTTAAAAAATGCAACCCAGCAACTTAAAGTAATTTAAAGTTGTGAATGATTCATTCTTTAACATTTTTTTCTGACCTTGTAACTTTTAATTAAAATATCAAAACTCGATCTTCCGGTGAAACTGACTGGTGATGTATACCAAACTTAAATCCTGCTCCTTTCTCACAATGGACTGCAAGCTCACATTCACATCTGCCTCCATTCAATCAACAACCGATGGATTGAAGTCCCCACCACACATTTTTTCTTTTTCAATAATCTGTTTTAATCAGCTGGTTGTTTATTCAACTCTGTTGCTATTTCAGATATAACGTTCATTTACAATGATCAAACTACACATTTTCCTTAATTTTTAAAAATTCCAAAGCATCAAATCACGCAAAACGCACAGAATGAATTTGTTCTGAGCTGTGAGAAACCACTGTATAGGGATGAGCACACAGCTGTGTTGTTGGAAACTAATTAGGATCACTGGTTATCTGGAGATCTGTAACTCTCTTTGACTGACCCATTGTTTAACTATTCACCGTCTACCAACCAACCCTGCTGGACTCTGACACCTGAATTCATTTCCTGTGTTTCATGTGTGTGGGTGTGTTTGTGTGTATGAAAGAGTAAGAGAAACATAAAGATCAAGAGACAAAAAAAAACTAGAAAGTGAAACTGAGGATATCAACCCTTTAATTTACGATGACATTAAGATTTAAACAAAGGGAAAGTTTTACTGGGAGGGTTGGAATCTGCTAATTTACCATTTCAAATACAAAAACCCATACTGCCCTGTCCCTGACTTGCACACATATATCTAAACACGCATACATACACAAAACCAATCCCCCCAGCATTGGCGCCAGCATTGACACACAAACCAGAGAGGGAGTCACTCTGTCATCAGAGGAGCAGACCGCTGGACAAACACTTTTATGGTACACTGACCACTGATTTGATTGATAACCTTAACTACAAACTAGTGATGTCCGATTGTTATTTTGAAACAGATCTTTTTTAAAATGATTCAAGTTTTGTGTTGCTTGACTGTAAAGAAAAACTTGGATAAATAACTTTAGATGGGAACTAATAAAAATGGTGATAAAAGCAGTGTTCAACTAAAATGTATTTAGACCATGTAATCATATTTTCCTTCAAAATACCATTGCTTATACAGTTATTGTTACTCATAAAAACTTGCTATTCATCATAAAAATAAAAAAATGACAAAGACTCATAAAACATTATTATTCTTTTGGTTTTACAGTAAAAGCAAGAACTGTAGTGACTTTTTCGTATTTTGGTGGAAACTATGGCTGCCATGGACATTTTGTCATTTTTAAGTGGGAGACTCCAGAGAACAGAATGAGTGTTAACGTAATAAATTAGTAAATCATATTTTGAACCAGTTGAGTTCACTGAAATAAACAGTCTGAACAAACCAATTCACTAGAATACATTTTACTTCCCTAGGTTACAACAAATGCATTATCAATTATTGCCAAATGCCTGTAATAACTTAACAATATTGTGATAAATGAGTGAGTGCAAAATCTGTTTGAAAGCCATCATTATTTTTGCAATGTTTGGTCCCTTTATGTTCATATGGTAACAAAACAGATTCCTTAAAAATTATTACTCGAGTACCGTGTACAAATAGTTTCACTATTAGCCTAACTGTTGTTTAACATCAAACAATATGAAAGCCTTCACTATTCCAGTGTAAGGGTGTTTTAACCACACTTACACAAGCCATTTAAGCTTAACATAAAAAAAGAGCTAATTGTGATCCAAAGGCCACTGTAATGGTCAAGTGTGCTAATAATGACAGAGTTGGCTGTTTTAACCCCAGTGAGGCAGTCGATGCACAGGCTCATATTTCAAATAATGCCCTCGCTTCTTTAACAAGGCTGCAACTGATCAAGTGTGACCTGAAGCTGCCTGACAAGGACCAATCCATATCCTTGATTCAAGGGGTCAAGGCTTATGCTATCAAGGGAGTGCTAATGATTTTTTCATTAGCTAATAGAAGCTTCGGTTTCTTTTATGCCTGTGTGTTTGTGAGTGAGAATTAAAAAAAAAACTGTGTAACTTCTATTATTATTAAATTTTATGAAGATTATTATGTCCTGCAGCAAGTGGAATGTCTATGACTTAAAGGGTTAGTTCATCCAAACATGAAAATTTGGTCATCATTTATTAACCTTCATGTCATTCCAAATCTGTATCCCAGATCTTTACGGTACAAAGAAAGTGAATGGGAACTGACAAAAATGAGAAAATAACACTGTGTAACTTCTATTATTATTAAATTTTATGAAGATTATTATGTCCTCCAGCAAGTGGAATGTCTATGACTTAAAGGGTTAGTTCATCCAAACATGAAAATTTGGTCATCATTTATTAACCTTCATGTCATTCCAAATCTGTACGCAGTGTTGGGAAGGTTACTTTGGAAATGTAATAGCTTACAGATTACAAGTTGCCATATTTAAAGTGTAATAAGCAGTGTAACTATTTCAATTACTTTATTAAATTAATGCAACTGATTACTTTTTACAAAATCAGACTTCAGCACCTCTTTTTACTTTGAGATCGTTCTGAGGTTAAATGCTGATTTCAAATCATAAGATATAGTTTAATAGCTATGATACTGTTTTTGAAATCAAATCTTTACATAGCTATGACAGGAAACACTGGCATCTAATAATGCCTTGGAAAAAAAATAAAGCATATACATCAACCCAAATAGAAAATAAAATAAAAAGTTATTGAATTAGCTTGTGTCCTATACTGTCCTAATTTCCTGAAACAGTGGTGTCTCATATTTTAAAGCAGTCAATGCAATTTAAGAAAGAAATCAATCAAATCTCTGTGTGTGTGAAAATATTCAGATGTAAACCCCTTTGTAATTGTTAACATTTTCATAACTAATTTAATTATACATTTGTTTTCTCAGTAAATGTAACAGATTAGTTATATTTATTTTGTAATTAAATTATGTAACTCTGTTACATGTAACTAGGGTTACACTTTATTTTAAGGTGTCCTTGTTACAGTGTAATTATACATTTAAGTACTGAGTAATACTGATTAACTACCTGTACTTACTTTATGGTTAGGGTTAGGATTAGGGTTTGTCTTAGGTTTACTTGCATGTAATTGTGCATAATTTATTGTTATTATAACAGTAAGTACATGTAACGTGTAACCAGAACACCGTAAAATAAAGTGTTACCGTAACTAGTTTCTTCTCCCCAACACTGTCTGTATGACATTCTTTCTTATGCAGAATACAAAAAGATGATATTTTGAATCACACTGGGAGTCTGAACAACACTGGACCCCAATGATGTTCAATGAATGGACAAAAAAAAAAAAAGTGTTCCACAGAAGAAAAGAAGTCATACAAGATTGGAACGATGCAAAGGTGAGTAATTGATTACACAATTTTCATTTTTGGGTGAATTATCCCTTTATCAATATATTCAGATTTATAGGCCTAGTTGTACACAAGCAATAAGTGCTATTCATGCAAAGAGCTGAAACTGAGCTGTTTCCTTTTAGAGTATATAAGAGACAGTAGCAATACTTGTTGGTCACAAAGATCCAGACTAATGTTGATGACAATACACATTGAAGTTGATAACAATCCCTACCTTTCTAATACATCTTAATTCATAGAAGTCACATATCATGCATACACGCTCACACTCTGCATGTATAACTATAATGTTTACTGTATGTGCATTTTTTTATTACGTGCTGCGAACAGCTCAGAATCAGTCTAAAGTAATGTTACACCTGACGCACTGTGTCCTCAAACACGCCCAAAAAACATGGGATCCCAGGCACAAACAATGCACACACACACACCCACACTGTCCCTCTCACACACAAATCATGCACTCATTCATACAGCAGTTCAAAATGATTAACTTGTTTTACCTCTTTTTGCCCTCTTGGAATTACCTCTCTCTCTCTCTCTCTCTGTCTCTGTTAATGCATTCTTTTATGTCATCTCGAGTTTCCTGGATTCTGCCATCGCCGTGGTAACCCCTCCCTCCTCTGGTCCCTCAGGTCCAGCCGGATGGGATGCTTTTGTGTAGCTGCCACATTTTTGGGGTAAAATGATCCCGTCCCCTTCACCCACACACACATACACGCTCACGCAGTCTGAGTATTTGCACTTGGCATCACTTCAAAATTCAGGATTTAAAAAGCATAGAGAGAGATAACCTCTCACTCATGAATACTTCAGGCTTCTGACCAAATTCATACGTGTAAATATAATAAATCATTACTTATATTTATTCAACCACGCTTGCACCATCTGTGTTGCAGGACATCCTGGCTCTGACTGCCTCAACAGCTGCTAAGCACACTCACGGGTACGAACAGGGACACCAGGTGTGTGAGAGACAATATGTATGCCGCTGTTTACAAGGGATGTTTGTCTGTTGTGTCTCTTTCTCCCCTTCAAATGATATCGCCATAATCTCAGAAACCTCATTGTTATAAATATTGTGTTTCAGCACATTTATTCCTGATTGTGCACATTTGTTTTCGTGCCAGTTTAAGAATGTAGGTGTGTGTTTGTGTGCACATTTGTGAGCGTCCCTGGGGGGTCATACCGTAATCCTTCGGTGTGTCTCTGGCAAACGCAGGTCCCTAAACGTCTCTAGTTTCTCTTAGTAAATGATCTGATTAAAAAAAAAAACTCCTTTCAGCCTGGCCCGTCCCAAAAACAGACAGCTTCAGAGAAAAGAAAAGAACAGAAACAAAAGAGAAAGAGCGAGTGAAACGAAGACTTGGAAATGGGACAGAATAAGCCATACCAACACCTGAAGCTAGAAACCACCAGACAATGGAAAAGGCTGCAAATAACATACACCCACACACTAATGTTTTATTTTAAGTAAACAGGTAATTAAAGAAGTGTTCAGAAACAAAATTATATAAATATATATAAAATATATATATAATAAATAACATTGTATTACAGAATAAAATGTGTATTATAGAAAGTAAATGGAGTTACGTTTTTATATCTTATATTTTTATGACATTGGATACTCACATTTACAGTTCTGTAGACACTTCCATGTCCATTTGAATTAATACAGATGTTCAGACCTAAAGAGTAGAGTGCAAACAGTAAATACTTGTTGTGGCCATTTGAATATTAGATTAGATACAGTGGATTATACATCAGAATAAGTCATTGTAAAGAGATACTTTCCAAATATGAAACATATTTCTCATTACATTTGATTTTGGTTATATATTTTAGTTATGTGCCAAACTAGGCTGCATCTGATATGGCACTTAATGAATTACTGTTCCCGGCCAATAACTCCCAGTATTGATTTGTAACAGGAGACTTGCCCGAGTTGTGACCTTTTGTGTCTCTTGAGGCATCATGGGAAATGGAGTTTAATTGATGAGAAGGCAGATGTGTGAATGACATCATCAGTTAATCAAGATATTTTAATATTTTAAAAGCTGATAATGTGCGCTGTTATAATTAAAGCACTGCTTAACAAAAATATCAAACAAAAAAGTTTTATGAAGTAGTGCTGTCAAATGATTAATCACGATTAATTGCATCCAAAATAAGTTTTTGTTTACACAATGTTTACTGTATATTTATTATGCATATATAAATACAAACACATGCATGTATATATTTAAGAAAAATATGTTATGTTTATATATAATATATAAATTATATGAATATAAATATATACATGTAAATATTTTCAAAACATATGCCGTATGTGTGTCTTTATATATATATACATAATAAATATACACAGTACACACACATATATTATGTA
>NW_015659390.1:75406-98834 GCF_001515625.1 Sinocyclocheilus rhinocerous
TATAAATACAAACACATGCATGTATATATTTAAGAAAAATATGTTATGTTTATATATAATATATAAATTATATGAATATAAATATATACATGTATTTTGTATGCGATTAATCGCAATTAATCGTTTGAAAGCACTAGAATC
Source organism: Sinocyclocheilus rhinocerous (assembly GCF_001515625.1). Taxonomy (NCBI): domain Eukaryota; kingdom Metazoa; phylum Chordata; class Actinopteri; order Cypriniformes; family Cyprinidae; genus Sinocyclocheilus; species Sinocyclocheilus rhinocerous. Next base: position 75,548 of record NW_015659390.1, read on the forward strand.
TTGATAAAATCGTGTCACGTCCTCACCAATCAACTAGTTTAGTGGTTCCCAACCCTGTCCCGGAGGCACCCCAACACTGCACATTTTGCATGTTTCCTTTCTCTGACACACCAATTTCAGGAGTCTCTACTAATGAGCTGATGACCTGAATCAGGTGTGTTTAAGGAGACATGCAAAATGTGCAGAGTTGGGGTGCCTCCAGGACCAGGGTTGGGAACCACTGAACTAGTTGATTGGACTAGTTTGTTGGACGTTATACCTCTATTCCTCCTCATTTTTCATTTATGTAAAATATAATACAGTAGGCTACATCCTGATTTATAGGGCCCATTTATGCCAGCTGCCAACGATTAACACGGCCAATTTACCTCTCACAGATTTCTCTACACATCTCCAATGTCAATGAGCAGGCAAGGGGCAATAAGTAGACCTAATTTAATCCATATAAATTAGACGAAAAATCTCCGTAATCCCGAATTAATGAAACTGTCGCGTCCTCGTGCTTGCAGCGCGACGCTTGATGGGTTTTGGCGGCAAGCGCGTGCACTGGCGTGAATTATGTGCGCCGTGCCCGAAGCTCGTTCCCGCGTGACGAGTGTAACTCGAGCCCGCGGCCGCCGTCAGTCAGAAATAAAAAATCATTTGTCCGCAGCGGGCGCGCTGCTCGATTAAATATTAATAGCGGGAGGGAGACTGTTATCCGGTGTCGCGTGAAAAGTGATCCTTGGCCGCTCCGGAAGGGCATCGTGGCCTCATGGGTGAACAAACGGAGACGCAGTGAAAGAAGCAAGTATGAATACTTGAAGCACTCAATCGAGGAACTAATAATGATAGTTTAGTTAGTACAAAGTCATGTTGCATCATTTACAATGCATACAAACATTAATCTAAGTATAGGCTACCAAGGCAACATAAAAGCGTATGGCTACAATATAAATTAAAATAAATATTATAAAATATTATAAATATAAAATAAAACATTAAGCATTATTTTAAACTTGTGATTAATTAAGTGATTGAATAATCAGGGTTATATCTCTCTCATTTATCCAAGTACAGTGGATAAACATTCCCATCCCACAAAGGATCAGAAAGTCCAGCTGAGTTTATTTTTCACTACTATTTTTCCACTCATTTTCTCTTTTCCTTAGTACCTCACCTCAATCGAGGAACTAATAATGATAGTTTAGTTAGTAAAAAGTCATGTTGCATCATTTACAATGTATACAAACATTAATACTAAATATTACCAAGGCAACATAAAAGCCTATGGCTACAATATAAATTAAAATAAATATATTCGAAAAAAAATAATATAAAATAAAAAATTAAGCATGATTTTAACCTTGTGATTAGTTAAGTGATTGACTAATCAGGGTTATATCTCTCATTTATCCAGGTACAGTGTATAAACATTCCCATCCCACAAAGGATCAGAAAGTCCAGCTGAGTTTATTTTTCACTACTATTTTTCACTAATTTTCTCCTTTCCTTAGTACCTCACCTCACTTCCCCTCTACCTCTTCTTCGATCTGTCTCTCTATTGTCCTCCTCCCTCTCTGTCTCTCTCACTCCATCTGTCTGTCGCTCTTTCTCCCTCACTCACTCCTGTCACTGTTTCCTCGATTTGACCTTCACCATCTGTTTTGAATGAGAGCACTGTTCACTTTTGTTTAAAGGAACGCTAAAATCAGACATTCTCCCTGTCTCAGCCCAAACATAGTCTTATTACAGCGTTCATTGCTGGAGAGTGGGAACCTCACCCGCTCTCAATTATCTTCAGAATTCCCCTCACACACACACACGTTTGCATGCTTATGCAAAAGTACTCTCAAACACATGCAGACTTGACGCTTCTATGCACACGTACAAACACAGGGCACATGATTGGGGACACCCTGGAATATCACGGAGGTGGAGACATGAATGATTCCAGTCTTTAGGTTGGGAATTCCAGCTTTAATTGGATCCGTGTGGCTATCAGGGAGGTGTACGCTTGGGCAGAGAGCAGCACACATCGTAACATATGCACACACACACAGCTGAGCTTCAGTTAAAGAAAGTGGGTGCAGAAACAGCAGTGGTTGTTATAGTGCTGGATAAATTAATTTTTACAAACGTAGGCAGGCAAACTGGACAGAGAGAAATGAGAAAGACAAACAAGCATTTAAAGGAATATTCTGGGTTCAGGCCAGTTGGCACCAAGACAATAACTAAAAAGATATAGTCTTACATTTTTTTTCTAAATTTAAAGGAACAGCAGAATCCACACCACAACTATAACAATGCAGCGGAACGATATCATTGGAATCACTTTCAAAATTATTTTTTGATGCATGTTTAAGGAAGTATTCTGTCATCATTAAGAGATGAGTGTGTCAAAGTAATGTCCATAATATACAGCTGTACAATAATGCATATATGTGGTTTGTAAACATCATGTATTCAGTTAATGAAGATCCTGAGGTAGAAACAGGAAGGCAACAGCTGAAGAACTATTTGATCAGATATAAATGTAGTAGGTTTATGAGAAGCATTATGTGAATGCTTGGCTAAAAAGATGTGTATTTAATTGAGATTTAAACCAAGTGTGTTTATGAGAACAACTTGACACCTCAAATAATGCACAGAAAAATTAATGTAAGCAATTTTATAAAATTTATAAAGCCCTCATTCACTTTTATTTTCAAGTTCCTCACTGTAACCTCAAATTTGTGTATTTTTAAAGACAATGAGGAACGAGTCAAAACAATTTTTGTGGTAATCAATATTATGCCACAAAGGCTGTCAGCTGAACTTAACTTGTATTGAACCCATAATATTCCCTCAAAAATATTTCATACATTTAAAAACACCTGCTTATTCTCAAAGGACAGGATTCGCAGTGAATTACTCTTCTACCGCACCACTCAATCAGTAATCACCCCCACCTGGACAAACATTTCACACCCTGTACACACGCTCACGGTCGTGTTCCTGTAACATTTACCTTGTGTGATACTTTGAGCAATTTATTCGCTGCACTTTCATCATGGCAGAGTTTACAAGACTTCACTATGATCCACCCCTGGCAGCACACTTATCCAAATGAGTCAAAATACACAGACACACACATTTACTTCAATTTAAAATACACTTTCTAATGAAATACTTAAGAGATGAAGGACAGTCTTTGTGTGTTTTTAATGTGCAGTAGGCTTCTGGGTTGAATTTAAAGCTCTTGAGTCTGTGCATATGGTGGCAGGGGCAGTTGAGAAGCTGGTCAATTTCACTCAAATGGAAGTAGTTTAGCCTTGATTTACCAGACACAGGCACACACAAATGCATTACTGCATTACATGACTTTACAGCTTTATCTTCGTTTTTAAAATGATTCATTTCATAGCCGATATGCAGATACGCATACATGCACGATTGCCATGGAAAGCCAAGCTAAAAGAAATAAGAGATCATACTGTAGTTGACTGTCTGCAGTCTTACTGCCACCCAATGGCCATTTTCTTGAACTCTTGGTGACACAATTTAGTTGCACTGTGAACAACTGTATTATAGCTCCCTCTGCAGGACATGGTCGACCTTCAGTTTAAATATTGCATTTCTGCATGAAAGTGGGTCCAGCACTGAACGTTTTACGACACATTGCAGTAAGGATTAAAAAATAAATTAAAACAGTTAAAATACAAGTTAAGAACGAAAATACATGATTAAAGTTAATGACAAAAAAATAATTATATTAAAAAATTGATGTAGGATTTACTTTGAAACCATTTTGTCTCAGAAATCGCTAGTAATTTTTATAAATAATTACAAAGAAGCGGCAAGTAACACTTAATTTCTTTTGTAAAAGTACTCCAATTATCACTGTATTATTAACAACTTTTTTTAAACAGTGTAATATACAGTCACTCCAAAAATAATCCCAATATTATGTAAGAAGTGTTTGCTAATAATTAATAGTCATTAAAAGGTAATATTAATTAATTAATTAGTGATCCCCATGAATTCAAACACCACTAACATTAGAGATAATAATGGAGAAACAAAACAGGATATTATACGTCATAAACTTTTTATTTCAGTTTTATTTATAAATGGATGGAACAATAATTTATACGATTTTTTTAGTTTACAGAGTTTAAATCTTCATCAGTAATAATTCAAAGTGGTCCAAAAAGTGCCAATCAACACATTACTGCAGGTTGTTAGTTTGGATTTACTTAAAATGTAGGACAATTAAACGTGTTATTTTAAAATACCTACAGTGAAGCAAACTCTTACATTTGTAAGTATTTGTGACCCTGGACCACAAAACCAGTCTTAAGTCGCTGGGGTATATTTGTAGCAATAGCCAAAATTACATTGTATGGGTCAAAATTGTTGATTTTTCTTTTATGCCAAAAATCATAAGGATATGAAGTAAAGATCATGTTCCATGAAAAATTGACCCTTGTGACTGGTTTTGTGATCCAGGGTCACATTTGTGCCTTCGTTACTCTGCGGTGCACTTGGTCCTAATCCAGCCTGCAAAATGTATACATAATGCTGCAGTGTTGGTTTTCACGTCTCTGATGTAACCTACAGTAGTGAGACTGATTGAGCTCTTCAGTCGCTGTTCAGTGTCTAGGTGCTGAAACCTATTGTGTCATGATTGATGCATTTCTCCCACCGCACTCACACACAAGAACATTTTAAAGGGTCTTGGTCATTTAGTTTATGTGTTGTTTCATGTCAAGTATAAATAAAGTTGTTAAGCCACTGGAAAAACTATTAAAGGAACGGAGTTTTGAGTGAAGGGTGACAAACCAGCTCAGATGCAATCCAGACACGAGCGGTTTAACATTAGCCGTTTAAAACCAACGTCTAAGACTCATCATAAACTTTAGCTGACACATACGCACTCTTATCTGGAAGTTTTTAGTTATGTGCATCTAGACTACATGTCAATGTTCCCTCTCAATAGACTTTAGGACTATAAAAGAGAGTTTTGGGCAGCCGTCCAACAAAACAATTAGCCATATTCTCGCAGCGCATGGGAATCCAGGGTCCACTTTATCTTTCTAATGACCGACACTCCCTGCCTCCTCCCGCTGCCGGGCAGAACGCAGCTGACCCGGCCAGTGTTCAGTGTTCTCTGCGGTGGTCTTGAGGTGATGGAGCGCCTCGACTTATCCGTGCTGATATATATATACGATGAACGTGCGCTTCGCGCAGGAAATAAGGGGAACTCCTTCAAATAAAAAAAAAAAATGCTTTCTTTTGATTTGCAGATGATGACAGAAAAGGAAGACGAAGAAGGGGCGAAAGAAAATATCTTTCTGTCTTATTCTCTGAGGGGAGGTGAGGGGAGCTTTCCAGCGTCCGTGAGAAAAAGATGTCCCATAAAACTTATTAGCGTGAGATATAAATATTTTTACATCCTCTGGAGTGCCTTTAAAAGTCTACACAGAAAATGCCACTTTAATTGTCTCAGCAGATTTAGACAATTTTATAAAAAATAATGCTAAAAATAAATAAATAAAAGTATGGTGTAAAAAAAAGTCTCTAAAAATATAGGCGATATGAAAAATAGAGATCTCTATTGTCACAGAAATCTTCAAGTTACTGCTCCAATTGGTGCTTAAATAACAGGCTACAACTAGCCTACACCTGTATTTGCCAATGGATACGATGATATTATGAATGATGAACAATAATAATGTATTAACTAAATAATCCAAAAACTATAAAAAAAATTTTTGTGCTAACACTTGAAAATATTTTTGTTTTGTTTTACAATATAAATTGCAGTCAACCATACTTCAATTTTAAAAGCTCCTATTAAGTAGCTAAACGGACTACAAATAACCACTATTAAATATATTGTCTTGACGAATAGCTAGCTACTTATGTTTTTTGCGTTTGATATATAACCTTGTGTGATTTAAGTGAAATTGAACGCAAAATCGCATTAATCATAAACCACCATGCATAAAAAGCAAAAGGATATTTCTGAGGGAACCCAATTAGACTTCAGGATAGGTCTTCAAATTGGCGTCATGACAGCTCTATTTTAATAGGCTAATAAATGCCAGTCTGGATTTTCCGAAACATCTAATTTAAAACCCTTAGGCCTAAAATGTGTGAGTATAAAAAGTATTCCTATAATCATATCTCATTTTAAGACTTATCAGAAGATTTCACAATGTTTAGATCTGCTTTATTGCCCAAGCGTGTGTGTGTGTGTGTGTGTGTGTGTGTGTGTGCGTAAGCCTCCCTAGCTCTCAGTCTCGCACAGATCACCCCTCAGCCTCTCCTTACAATAACAGCGCGTGATGGATGATGGCGGCGGGCTTGTTATTGTCTTGCGCCACCACACCGTTTTGTGTCTCCGCGCGGATTTCTGTAATTCTGCGAGAGAACAGTGATGACTAGTTTAATGTGGAATACAGTTTTATACGCGGGGACAGTGTTTTTCTAAGATGTGAGGCCGCGCCGTGGCTGTGACATCGGGCGTCCCATCATCGGTAACTCGTGCTCTCGCGCCCCTCAGAGGAGTGACGCATAAATATCTGTCCGCGCGCTATAAACATAACGGTCACAACCCCGCGCGAAATTAAACAACGGCTGCACAGCGAGATTAAGAGCCGCGCGATTTACTGGTCTAAAAACAACTGACCTTAAACACGGACCACGTCAACCTACATTTTTTCTGGCCTGACTACTTTAAAAAAATTCAGAGTCGGGGGAATTAAAAGAGTTTTTGGAGAAGTTTCTCGATCTCTGTTAACTTAGAAGCGCTCGCTCTGATTTCCAAAACGGTTAAAGCCATGCTTATCTGATGACAGATATATCATGATAAAGAGAAGCTTTACGTTTCTTCCGAATAAGGGAATTAATCATGTTATCTTCTGCAGGCAGGGTGACAGGGTGACATGTCTTCTCGCCAGAGATCTTGAGAGAAAAAGGTGGGGCGAAATGATAACAAGGTTCACACAGGTCAAAGCAAAGTGAATAAACATGAACCCTGTCCATGCTAGATCAAAGAGGTAACTTGCACCACTTGAAACTATAACATATTTATTTACAATTATTTTAATGCCAACAGCAAAGGCGCGTGATGTTATGACACTGCGTCACCAAAGCCATATGTATAATGATTTCTCGTGTTTTTAATAAAAAAAGTGAGGACGGAATCTTTATAAAAACAGTTGCATAAAATCACACACTGTTGCCTTGAACCAGCAAGGCCCACGTGTGAATATTTAAATAGATATCAATTTCTCTTTACAGGAATGCGAGTGAGGATGTTGTCCCCAGGTATTCCCACTCGTGTGTTTAGATAGGAGATGACGTGTTATTCTTTTTTTAATTAAAATATTTAAAATAGGTCCATGTTTTAAGTCCATCTGGTGTCTCAGGAAGCTGTAGTCCCACATAAACGTGTAGAATTCAGCATTTCTTTAAGTTCATTTTCTGGTTTGCCCGCCACCATAAATGGCCACGTCTGTGTAAAAAAATATGAATGAAAGTTCAATTAAAATCGGTAAACACACCAAATAACTGAACTGATAACGTATGTTTGCTTTTAATATGTATATATGGTAAACATAACCTACATACAGTATACACTGAGGATATTCCATACAATTTTGTCAAGTACTACCGTCTATAAACTATTGAAATAAAAAGCAAGATGGTATCGGTCAAGTAGCATATCATTTCTGAAGGACTAATAATTTCCAGAACATGTCAAGTATTTAAGGACTGATATTTTACCATGTATACTCTAAAATAAAATTTCTGTCTCCAATTCGTTTGAAATAAATTCAAAACAACTCAACTCACTAAAACTTAAAATAAGTTTAATTTTTGCCTCCATTTTGTAAGTAAATTCAAAGTGTTGCCAAAGTCAACTTTTGGAACATTGAAAATCGAACTGAAATTTTGAAAACTCAAAAACGGATAGAAATGACAGAAATTGCTGTTAAATGGCTGGAAACAGATTTTGTTATAATAACGAAAACATGTTACATTGTAGCCCTACATACTGTATAGACCATAAACGCATCTTGCTTACTGGGATTTATTTTCTTTTTCAAAAAGTTTTAAAAAGTCTCTCACCAGGTTGACTGGATGTATGTAGCTATTCTCGTATTTGTCGTTGGCGAGTATCTGCCGCAGGTGCGCAATGTAGCTGGAGGCCAGCCGTAGCGTGTCCAGCTTGGAGAGTTTGGTGTCCGGCGGAACCCACGGTAACGTCGTCTTCAACCGGGAGAAGGCTTTGCTGAGCACGCGCATCCTCGCCCTCTCGCGCGCGTTCGCCGCGTTCCTCTGGACCTGCTTGCCCTCTTGGGCCACACCATTAGGCGCCGATTTACGCATGGCGGCTGATTTGCGCCTTTTCCCCGTACATTCTGTAACCGATGCCCCTTCGCAGTTGGAACTGTCCTCCGTGCTCTCGTTTGATGTCCCCGGATCTTTACCGGAACCGAATTTCAAAAGACCATCCAGCAGCTCAGACTCGTGAAATTCATCCACATCGCTAATGGAGCCGGTGGACATGTTGAGCTGGAGACGAGGATGTAGTGGAGAAAAGTTAAGTCTGAGGAGATGCGAGTTTGTAGCTCTCTAAAAGGACCTGGAGATAACGCGACTTCCTTCGGAGCAGAAACGCGTCATGCGCGAGCTGAGTATGAGCGTAACTTAACTCACGAGCTAAAGGATCTTACCATTTATCTCTTGCGCTCAGGGGCGTAACCCCCGCACGCGGCAACATACTCCATAGTGGAAGCAAACACTAAACCTGCACAGATAATCACAATGGTGCACCAGTTTTGCAGTGATACAGTGTTATGTTGTCATTTATCACGCATACATGTATACAGAAACAGAAAAATCTTTGGTAAAAATTGTAGGATTTAATTCACGGTGCATTTTTAGGCTATTCTGAATAATTTGGTGTATTAGTTTATATTTTATTTTATTATAGCATAAGCATAATTAAAATTTTACTTAATTTTTAATAAAAGTATTATTTAGCATATTATAGTCTATGAGTGTATTACAGTTATTCAATGGCAATAAAACCACAATAAGCATACATTCATTAAACAGAATTTTTTTAAAAACAGTTAAAAGCATTGTAAATGTTTCCAATAAAAGATCAAATCAATGTTTTTCAGAGCACAATTCAGCCTCTTCCTTTCTCAGTATTAGTAAAACATTTTGCCCCCCCCCATTTCATTCAGTTAAGAAACGTAATTTTGACAAGAAATGTAAATTTTATATTCTTATTTCCAAAGAAATGTCTAATCATCAGAACTGAAAACTGTAACAATTGCTTTCCTTTTTTCAGTATATCCAATTCAGATTCAATTATTAAAGCAACTAGCAATTTTTTTTCAAAAAAACGTTTTTACTTGATAATAATAATAATAATAATTATTATTATTATTAAAACGTTACATTAAAATTTAATTCTGCATTTTTATTTTTAACATTTTTATTTTATTTTATTTTTATCTGTTGGAATAGTAAAATAGCTACACATTTATATTTTATAACTGCTGACAGACGTAAATGTTTGTGTTCACGCTGAGCATCACTTGCACAGGCTCTCTAAATTCCTTGGAGTTGTCAGGTGGCATTTGACTGAGGATTTTAATGGTGGGTCAATAACGGTTGTGCGCGCACTGCAACAGTGGGATTCATAAAATGGTACAGTGGTGACCCCACGCGTAATCGCGCATGGCTCATGGGAGAGTCCGTGCAACTTTCAGCACCGATGCCCTCTAATGGGATCCCACAAGAAGCGTCTCAAATGGCCCACTGGCGCCTCCGGAGGGGCACGTGAAATGGATACTCCGCGTCCCCAAACCCCATGTTTTGCTTTTTTAATGCTACCCCACACCCGTCTCTAATACAACCGACTAATTCAAGCCAAAACATCCCGATCTGTGCGAGCTCTAAGTGGCGCGGCTGAAGGCGACTCAAGAGTGGTTTTAAATCAGGTGATGATTGCTACGACACACGCGGGGCATCTGCTCTCCTCTCAACATGTTAGTCAGTGCCCATCATCCTTAGATGCCCTTAGTTATAGTGACGCACAGATTAAACGAATGTGTAAAATTACAAAAAGAACGAGACGTCCACGTGCTAATTGCAAGCTTAGAGATCACCAAAGAAGGAGAGAGAATCTCCAGAGATCTGCCCTCTGACACCTCAGAGTTCCGGTGTCTCACAAACAGCAACCCTCCTCTCTCTCTACCACAGCAAATTACCAAAGGTATTTTAACCTTGCCATAGTTTTTAACCTGACAGATGAATGGACAGATCTTGTTTCTTGCAGTGGCATATCAGGTTTTACAGAGATTACAGGTGTGATAAATCAAAGAGAGTTGTTTTCAGTTATCTTAAACTGAAGTAATTGAAAGAACCTTTTCAGATGCTCAGTGCAGGTGTATAAAAAGTATGAGGATATGGCAAAAGGGCCAAACAGTCTTTCTGACTGAGTCTCTCTCCCTCTCTTCCTCCCTGATGGGTGGGCAGGTCAAAAGAAAATAAAAGCGGGATATAAGATTAATTGTCCTGTCCTGGTGCAGCATTATGTGAAGAGCTTAAAATAGCCACTGTTTTCCACATCTCAGACTGAGCTCTCTCATCTTCCCTGACACTAAAACCCAGAAAGGTAAACAGACAGCCTAATAAAGAACAGTTCATATACTGTATTCAATAACATTATAAAAGAAAGTCAGGCGTGACCTGCAGAAATCATATTTACATTTATCATTTTTGAAACATTATTATTAGTCATATTTTGGAACATTCATAATCAAATATCTACAGTGAAAAAAAAATGCATAAAAAATAGATGACCGATCAAATTATTATTAATATTAATGTTGTTGTTAATAATAATAATAATAAACAGAGACTGTATGGCCATAACCATATACTGCTGGTTTTTATTATACATGCACTGAGCAATCAACTATAAAAATCTTTAAATTATTTTTGCTTAAAATAACTGAAAACAATTAATAACAATATAACAAAAATAAATAATAAAAAAATCATACACACACACACACACACACATACATACATAAATACACACACAGACATATACACACACACACACACACATTTTGTAATGCCTGAGCTGATATTTTTAAGTAAATTATTATTAATAATATAAATAAAAAATCTTAATTATATAAATAAAAATGACAGCACAGGCATTACAAAATACACATTTTATAATATATGGAAATAATGACCATATATGATATTTATTTCAAAAATCTTTTGTAATCACTAACTGCATTTCATTTGTCTTTCAGTTCCTCTGGTGTAACGGTGACAGACAGCAACAGGTGAGCAGCAGTCTTTGTAAATGAAAAATGATTGAACAAATGCCGCAGAATGTGAAGTTCTCAGTGGTGTTAGTGGGGATATCACTAATTAGCTGTATAGGGTCAAAGGTTACTGGAAACTGGACACTCACATGTCCACATCCGACTTAGAGCTCAAGCACGCACGCACACACACACACACACACACATATACACATACACGTACACACACACACTCACAAACAAAAATGAGAGGCGGTCACCCAACTCGCAAGATGACAGATAATAGCAACTGCACACACACTTAATCTTACATGTACTTCAACGACACACTCTCTGCAACGTGGCAACTAACAAATGGCAGTTCTAGGCCAGAACTAAACTTTAAGACGGGAAAAAATTTTAAGTGACAACCCTGGTAAAAAATAAAGAGATGAATTAGAATAACAAAAGACAAAAAAAAACTATGATTTACTGGCTCGAATACAAATGATCCAGTTAGGCAGCTCTTGGGTCAAACATTGTGGAGTCACTTAATAAAAACAACACCTCATGAAAGACTTTATAACTGACAAACTGTTTAATATAGACAGATGGTGGGGTTTTAAATGCTGCTTAAGGAAGGGTTTTTAAAAGAGGAAGCCTGACACATACAATACATTGGAATGTACGAGACAAATCTGTTGGTTAGCGAAGATGACGCTTTTTGTTTAGATAATCATATACAGTTAAGTCTGTGCATCTGACCTGTAGGATGGTTACTGTGTCACCAGGGACACGGACGCAAGCGAGGAGAGAGACGAGGGCATGGAGTGCAGTCTGGGATGAACACTGACCTGGAATGGATCAGCTGTCCGATATTATCAAGATGTCTTGCAGCTGTATTTGTATTTGTGTTGTATTTGTGGATGTGTGTGTGTGGCTTGTGTTTATGTTTGTGTGTGTTTTGGGGTAGGGGGGCTGGGAGTGGCGGTGTTACTCCCCTGCATATATTTTTTTTTTTACGTTGGCATTCTATCCAGTTCTATGCAGTTCTTTTAAAGATATGTTTATATAAAAGGCAGGCAGGCTTTCTTACACTCACACACTCTGGGTTCATCTTAAAGCTGTACATGTGGGGACGGACGGACAGATGTGGGGTCACCCCAAAGCTGTTTATGGGAGATTGAGCCGAAGGTCTGATAAATCGATCGTGTGAGGCCGAGGTTATTTACATTATATCTCTCACACGGCCAGACATAAACGACTCTCCTCTATATGTGCTTCATCACACTCAACCTACTGCTCCTCTTCTCATCGCTTAAAGTCTATGCTCACACACACGCTCAAACTCACCAGGTGCATGAAACTTCATACTGTGAAAACTATGATGGAGACAGAGCAGGACAGATAGGAAGAGAGAGGCCAAGATGGAAGGATGCAATCTTTGTGCATGCGAGTACTGTGGGAGGGAGTCACATGGGACAGATTTTGAAATGAGCAGAGCCAGTACAATCTATAAAACTAAAGGTTTCTGTGTCCACAGAGAGCGTGTTATCATCAGGATGAGAGTACAGACCAGTGAGGACAGCTCAGACAGCTAACAACCCCCAAACTTCCCAGCAAAACTCCACTATCAAACCTCCTCTGTCCAAAAGATTGGAGATATCCTGTCTGTGTCACTCTCTTCAGCTTCATGTCTTCCCTATTAGGCTGTGGAAGAACCCTTTGGTTCAGATATATCTAGTCAGTGAAACGCAGCCTAACTGTTTTTAACAACACCCTTTGCAACCATCCAAAGCACCCTATTCATTCAGAATACCTTAGCAACCACATAGTAACACCCTGGGAACCACCCACACCACCATAGCATTGCCCTAGCAATCACTGGGATTATTATTGTTAACTAAGCTAAAACTATTAAAACATTTTTGATAATTTTTTTAAAATAATTTTGAAATAAAGCTGAAATAAAATAATGAAAATAAATTACAATTTATATATAACTATATTTAAACATTTTGTTTATTTTTATTATATTAAAATATTTTTTTAAAATATATGGTTTACTAAGCTAAAACTATTAAAACATTTTTGATAATTTTGAGATTCAATTGAAATAAATTTTGAAATAAAGCTGAACATTTTTGATAATTTTTTAAAAATAATTTTGAAATAAAGCTGAAATAAAATAATGAAAATAAATTACAATTTATAACTATATTTAAACATTTTGTTTATTTTTATTATATTAAAATATTTTTTAAAAATATATGGTTTACTAAGCTAAAACTATTAAAACATTTTTGATAATTTTGAGATTCAATTGAAATTAATTTAGAAATAAAGCTGAAATAAAATAATTAAAATAAAATAAAATGTAAACATTAGATGAAAAATCTTCAACTTGACAATAAATGAAATAATAAGAAAAAAAACTACTAACGGGAAATAAATAAAAAATAAAGCTGAACTAAAAATGAAAAAAATAAATAAATTAATTAAACCCAAATTGTAATATTAAAAAAAATAAGATTAATAAAAACTGAAAATATAAAATAAATAATATAAAAGTTAATTTAAAATATTAATAAAAACTATAATAGTATAGGAAAGCTCTTGGCATCCACTTAGACATTTTTTTTTCTTATAGAAACAGTACACAAGTTGAAATAAGCTTGTATAAAAAGAGACTATATTTGATGCAAATAATCCTAAACTATGGTACTAACACTGACAAACTTCTGTTTTCCTCTCACATATACTGTACGTCTGATATTTCTCAACATTAGTGGCTGTGATTTTGCCAGTCGGCCCATTAGCAGGATAATGAGAGTAAGAGAGCTGGCTCTGTGCGGCTCGTTTCATAATGCTGCATCTGTGACTCATAGCTCAAACACTACAAACACACATTCTAAACTCATACTCCAGCATCATACTTCCATCAGTCTGTTTGACAAGCCTGACACCACTTGTTTACATCTACAAACAAGAATTAATATCATGCAATAAAAATGAGAGGAGGGAGATGTTAAAGTGAAAGATTTGGATAGATAGCGTTTTTTCTCCTCGTCAGAGGTCAAGGGTCAGGTTTCCGATAGAAAAGTCATATTTTGATGTCTACCATTTAATGTGACGGGTTCTGCATTCATACATGTGTGCATTTGCTCCTACATTCACTCCCCACACTGTCTTATCACCAAAAGTTATTCGGAAAACTGCCTGCCAAACAGTGTTATGGTAATGAGCGGTTTTGAGGTTGGTTCTGACCCACTCCCAGGAAGCCTTGATATCAGTATGGCTCAGATGGAGCTCTCTTGGGCATCTGCAGCACTGAGCTCACGGCGTGGAGCTGATAACCAGGCGGAGAGGCAGACTGGAGTCCGCCAAGTGTCTGCCCAGACGGAGAGAAGCCCTATCGCAGCAGTGATAGCGAGGACATGGTGACTGCCTCTAATGCAATATGTCTCATACTCCTACATTATGATACCGAGCATGACTGCCTCCCTATTCTCACACACAAACGCACATGGCTTTCTCTATTTTCTATAGATTTCCATCCACAGAGAGGCCTATCAGTTCAGATATGGAGTCCCTACATTAAACAGTGTCATTTTACAAATCTTTACTATTTGAGTTCTAAAGAAAACCACCATGTGCTGGTGTTAAAGAATGGTCAAATTGTTCACTTTTTGTGAAACAGGTTTCCTTTAAAAACCTAGAACCAACACGCATCTCTAAAAAACAAACAAACAAAAACTGTAATGTAGCAATCAAAAAAAAAAAAAAGTGTCAAGAAAAAATTATTTTAAGTTGCCATCCAGTGAAAATTTCAATATCATCCCTATTTCTCTATGGTATGTTTATGAGAGAAATGAGTGAATCATTCATTAATTATTTGTTAGTAAATTATTTTTTTTTGATTGAACTGTTTCTAAATGAATCAGTGAATAATCATTCATAAATGAATTGTTTGTAAATGAACTGTTTCCAAATTAATCAGTAAATGAATCATTCATAAGTCAATTGTTCTTTTGATTTAAAACTTTTCAATGGATTCATAACTTTTCAAACTGGAAGATGCACTTCACTAATCAGACTGATCTGGGCCTACTTTTTTCAAAGTATAGAAGCCAATAGGGGCTTTCGCACCACGTAGTTCTAGGAACTTAGTTCTAGGAACTAGCCAGCAGGGTAGTTCCTAGAGAACCAATTTCTCCCTCGGGCCGTTTTCCTAGTTGCATTCGCACCGGCAACAGGAACTCTGAAGCGGCCGACAGCGATGTCTTTTTATAATGGAGATGGAGATGTAAACGCACGATTTACGCGATTGCAAGAGCAAAAAGTTGGGCTAAGAGACTAATTTTTTTATGACAACTTGCAGTGTTACATATCATCGAAGCTGAGAAAAGAACACAACACTGCAGACAACAGGTAAATGCCGTTATCGCTGTTTTCCATGTTTGTGGAGTAAATATGTTTACGTGGCTTTTTAAAAATGACGGGTGGCCAGTGTTTCGCGTGCGTTTGGCCAATCAGCATACACTTACGTCACTGATACTTCCTATAGAACTGTTTTAGACCCTGCTCTGAAGTAGGAGCTAATTTAGTTCCTCCAAACGGAGTTCCTAGAACTAAAACCGCTCCTAGTTTCTGCGGTGCGAACACACCAAAAAGTGGGTAGTTCCACAATTAGTTCAGGTACTATGAAAAGGTTCCCGCGGTGCGAAAGGCCCTATTGTCACCAGTGTTCTCTGTGATCTATTTAGGCTTACGCTGCTTTTGGGAAATGCAGCCCTGGTTCAAGAACAAGTATTCAACAAGAACATCTGCAACAGACCACTGGAAAGGATCAGTGAATAGAAACTTATATTTCAGTCTGTTCCTCACATGTAGCTAATGTGTTTTTCTTCACAAGAATTGGAATATTATTACACAAATTACATATGATACTTTAATGGTGCTTTTGTGCCAGTGTGTTCCAGCCCTCATTCATACTGTAGTAACCGCATGGAAGAAAAGTAATTCTTCAGAACTTCTTTTGTGTTCCACAGGAGAAAGAAAGCCATGTGGGTTTGGAATGACATTAGGGTGCGTAAATGATGACAAAATATTAATTTTGGGCTGAATTATTCCTTTAAAATGCCATTTAAAATGGTCTGATCTGAATCTGTGGCTTAGAGTTCTTGCCCATGGACTGCAGTATTTGTAAATCTTGGAGGGAAATGAATTGAGGGTCAGAGCAGAGACTGAACCCCAGAACTGCCACTTCAAAAATCCTTCACCGCTCTGTCAGATGGGGTTGGTCTAATGCGCTCTAATGTCTTTCAAAAGGATGTTACTACAGGAAGGAAAACGAGGAGAGAGAAGTGGTCCTTGGGGTGTGAGTGTGTGTGTGTGTGTGTGTGTGAACCTTAAACGTGTGCATCAAAGCAGGCAATGGTTCAAGGAGATGTTGCAGTAAGTGCCGAAGTCTCAATCAGTAACATACTTCATTACATACCACACACATTTACATAAAACAATCGTTCAAACATTTGAGGTTGGTAAGATTTGTAATGTTTTTGAAAGACATCTCTTTCGTTCATCAAGGCTGTATTTGATCAAAAATACAGTAAAAACAGTAATATTGTGAAATATTACTGTCACGTGTGTGTCACGTTCCTGTTTGTCCTTATTTGGTCCTTCCAGTTCCTTTTCCCATTATTAGTAATCACCTGTTCCTTGTTATTAGTTATCCTCATCACCTGTCTGCCCCTCGTTATCTGCCCTATTTGAGTTTGAGCCCGTTCTGTTCTCCCTTGTCTGGAATTGTTCATGTCATCCTTGCTACGTGTGTTTTCCTGTTTCCTTTGGATTATTAAAATTCTCCTACGTCTCCGCGCTCCTACTCAGCAGCAGTACCGTAACAGAATTCCAGACCGACAAAAAGTGAGCGGCGCCTTTCCTCCTTGTGTTTCTTTTCCGTTTTTGAAAAGTTTTTTTGTTTCTCTGTTTTCCCTGGCGGCAATGGAAACCGCCCGCACGATTTTCGGCCCTAGCCCACAGAGATCTCCCGTTTGTGGAGTATGCATGGGAGTTCTGCGGGCTCGCCGTGTATACGGCGCTGGATGATGCGACGCTCAACTCTTTGTTCTGGATCGGGGCTAATTACCATTGACCCGTGGACCTCCCAGACACCACTTGTCTAAGCTGGAGGGAAGGGATCCTCTGGTGTCTGAAGAGTATCCGGCCCGATCCAGAACCAGGTCTCCGTCAAGCCCGCCGGCCGCCGCTGACTTAGCGCTTCTGGACATGGCACTGCCTCCGGAGTTCTCGGCTCCTGTCCTCGCCCCGGAATCATCCCCGGAAAGTTCTCCTTCGTCTCCGCTGGTCCCGTCCAGCCCTCCTTCGTCTCCTGATTCCCCAGAGTTAACCAGTCTTGCACCTCCAGAGCGTCCTCCAGTGTCCGCTCCTCGTAAGCGCCCTCCAGAGCCGGCTCCTCGAAAGCGCCTATCAGAGCGCCCTCCAGTACCCGCTCCTCCAGAGCGCCCTCCAGTGTCCGCTCCTCGTAAGCGCCCTCCAGAGCCAGCTCCTCGAAAGCGCCCTCCAGAGCGCCCTGCAGAGCGCCCTCCAGTGTCCGCTCCTCGTAAGCGCCCTCCAGAGCCGGCTCCTCGAAAGCGCCTATCAGAGCGCCCTCCAGTGCCCGCTCCTCCAGAGCCCAGAGCACCCTCCAGTGTCCACTCCTCGCAAGCGCCCTCCAGAGCCAGCTCCTCGAAAGCGCCCTCCAGAGCCGGCTCCTCGAAAGCGCCTTCCAGAGCACCCTCCAGTGCCCGCTCCTCCAGAGCGCCCTCAAGTGCTCGCTCCCCATAAGCGCCCTCCAGAGCACCCTCAAGTGTCCGCTCCTCCAGAGCCCGCTCCTCCAAAGCGCCCCCCAGGATTCCTAGTTTTCCCCAAGAAAATTTTTTTTTGGGGGGGCCATATACCCGTGGCCGAGCCAGCTAAGGCCACGGAGGATCCGCCATGGCCTCTTGAGTCCCCTGATCCGCCATGGCCTCCTGAGCTGCCAGCTCCGCCATGGCAACCTGAACTCCCTGATCCGCCATGGCTTCCCGGGCTGTTTGCTCTGCCATGGCCCCCTGAGTCTCTTGATCCGCCCTGGAGGCTCTCCTGGTCTCCGCCCTATTCCTGTCCTGCACCAGCCTCCAGGGCACCTGCCCCCCCCATCCCCCCGCCCCGCCGAGCCGATGGTATTGTTACGGCGCGGGACGCGCCTTCCGGGAGGGGGGCGACATCTGTCACGTGTGTTCCTGTATAGTTCCTGTGTGTCCTTATTTGGTCCTTCCAGTTCCTTTTCCCATTAGTAATCACATGTTACTTGTTATTAGTTATCCTCATGACCTGTCTGCCCTTCGTTATCTGCCCTATTTGAGTTTGAGCCCGTTCTGTTCTCCCTTGTCTGGAATTGTTCATGTCAACCTTGCTACGTGTGTTTTCCTGTTTCCTTTTGATTATTAAAATGAGTAAAAGTCTCCTCGCTCCTTTGCTCCGCACTCCTACACAGCAACAGTACCGTGACAATTACTGCAATTTAAAATTACTTTTCTATTTGAATATATTTTAAAATGTAATTTATTTCTGTGATGGCAAAACTGAATTTTCAGCACCCATTACTTCAGTCTTCAGTGTCACATGATCCTTCAGAAATCATGGAATGCAATATCATTAACAGTGACTATGAAAAGCTAAACTGCTAGATATTTTTCTTCCTTCAAACATATTTGTTACTATTTTGTTTAGTTGGCGGTATTTACTTTTTTATCTTTGTTTATTGTCTGTCTAGCACAGTGTTAAGTGTGTGTCTGCTTCTCAAGAGACCAGCTGCAGGCGTTCTACAACACTTCCCATGTTCACAAACGCTCTCTCTATGGAGCTGAAGCTTCATTAGGTATTTAAGCTCTGTTGTACAGAGATGAGGTGAGCAATGACTGATGATTGAGGCGTTTTATTTAACGCCAACACTTGGGGATAGTCAAGACTGAGTGATTCATGTATAATGAGTCTTTCTCTCACTCACTCACACATGCACTCACATAGTCAGACACACACACGGATACATATAAACACCTTATACATTTTCTGATTCCTCCCCATGGTCCTTTCATCCTTCTCTCTCTCTGTAAACATGACAGAATTTAGCAGATGAACGAAGTTGAACTCATACAGTGTGGAGTAACACTCATGCTAATGACATTCCTGTACACATACACACACCTAGATAGTTACTGCTGTCTCTCAAAGCAACAGTTCACACAAAATTAATACATTTTGTCATTTACTTACCCTGCTGTCATTCCAAACCCACCTGACTTTCTTCACTGTAAAAACCTTGCTACGTGTGTTTTCCTGTTTCCTTTTGATTATTAAAATGAGTAAAAGTCTCCTCGCTCCTTTGCTCCGCACTCCTACACAGCAACAGTACCGTGACAATTACTGCAATTTAAAATTACTTTTCTATTTGAATATATTTTAAAATGTAATTTATTTCTGTGATGGCAAAACTGAATTTTCAGCACCCATTACTTCAGTCTTCAGTGTCACATGATCCTTCAGAAATCATGGAATGCAATATCATTAACAGTGACTATGAAAAGCTAAACTGCTAGATATTTTTCTTCCTTCAAACATATTTGTTACTATTTTGTTTAGTTGGCGGTATTTACTTTTTTATCTTTGTTTATTGTCTGTCTAGCACAGTGTTAAGTGTGTGTCTGCTTCTCAAGAGACCAGCTGCAGGCGTTCTACAACACTTCCCATGTTCACAAACGCTCTCTCTATGGAGCTGAAGCTTCATTAGGTATTTAAGCTCTGTTGTACAGAGATGAGGTGAGCAATGACTGATGATTGAGGCGTTTTATTTAACGCCAACACTTGGGGATAGTCAAGACTGAGTGATTCATGTATAATGAGTCTTTCTCTCACTCACTCACACATGCACTCACATAGTCAGACACACACACGGATACATATAAACACCTTATACATTTTCTGATTCCTCCCCATGGTCCTTTCATCCTTCTCTCTCTCTGTAAACATGACAGAATTTAGCAGATGAACGAAGTTGAACTCATACAGTGTGGAGTAACACTCATGCTAATGACATTCCTGTACACATACACACACCTAGATAGTTACTGCTGTCTCTCAAAGCAACAGTTCACACAAAATTAATACATTTTGTCATTTACTTACCCTGCTGTCATTCCAAACCCACCTGACTTTCTTTAATGTAAAAATGTTGCTGCAAGTAATTACAACTTAAAATTTTAACTTAAATAGCCAACATAACTAAACTAAGGATAACTAAACTTATAATTTTAAGTCAAGCATGAACACTTTAAGTTGAAACAGAACATACTTACTTTAATGTTCAATTTTAAGTTGTGATAACTAATCACAGCTTTTGTAAAAGAAGATATTTTGTAGACTGTCCATACTGCTTTTTTCCTTAACTGTATTTTAAAAGGGAAAATGCACAAAGTCTTTAAAATCACTATAATACCTTTGTATTAGCAAAACTCTAAAATATTCTCTCTTTTATTTGCTTCGGTGTTCAATTCAAACATGACATGTAGAAACATCTAAGAATTATATCCTTTTTCCTTAAATAAAAATTTAAATGTTCAATATTTTTCTAAAAATGAAGCTACGAAATTAGAAACAAAATATTTTAAATTGCCAAATGCACCAAAAGCAAAGGAAGTCCTCTTTAAAACCCTTAGCAGAATATATCCTTCCAGAGAATTTTTAAAAATTTAGTCTAGATTTTAACAAAAGCTCTTTTTGTGATGAATGGATTGAAACAACAGAACATTTATTTTATGATTGTAAATTTGCTTATGCTGTTTGGGAGGATTTACATTACTGGTTATTTCCTACGTTTGTCAATTTCTCTGAATTAAAAAAGGAAAATGTGATCTTTGGTATATTTGTGAAAGATGAAACCCATGATTAAGCAAAAGTAGCAGCTATTATCCTTAGACAATTATTTTTACATAATAAAATAGAATAGAATAGATTTCTGAAAACTTTACCAAATTTCTACATATTCCACAAGGAACCGTATCATTATTTCTTATTGTTGAAAATGAAAAAGAATGCCTTGAATTACTGTAATTTAATAGAGGAACTAGCATAAAAATTAATCTTGACATGACTATTGCACCAGGTTGAAGCCAATGACTTAACTTCGTTGGTTCTCAAGACTTGTAACCAGTCAGCATTGATGTTAAACTAGTTTGCATTAAACTCAAACTCAATGGAGATTCAAGAGCGACAACCTGCTCCATTCCAAACATAATCCTGAAATGAATCCACAAAAAATTGGTCAAATGTCTTGCTAACACATTAATTTTTCCCCTTAAACATCACTCCAGTTTCTCTTCAGCATAACCTCAGTATCCACTATGCGCTCCGGCCAAATATTTTGATAACTGTCAGCGAATAACTTGCACAGTAAATCTGCATCATGGCCAGATTTCAAACTTAGTTTATCTGATTAATCCACATATTCACTCACGGTGCAGCCGGTCAGAGTTTTTCCAAACAAGCACAAAAATGCTTTATGTCTCCAAAATGCGTCAAGTCTTCCTGTCAAGATGGTGGACAGAGTTCAGTCCGAGTGTCTGTGGCGGAAAGAAAACAAGTTGAGTGTTTGAGCTACACCTCTTAGGAAACCTCCTCGGGTCAAAGGTCAAACTATCTCTCGGAGCATGTGTCTATTCCAGTCCCTCTGTAAAAGTTCTGTGCATCTTTTTCCTTGTTCCTTTTAGTTGCTCTCTATTAATCTTGAAATAATTAAATATTAGCTATTTTAATCTAATTGAATGCCTCATAGATTTGTATAGATGCATTTGGCACACAAGACCTGTTTGACACACAAGAGAAGTGTTTGAAAGGAAATAAGGAGTGTTATAAAGTTGGAGTGGATGTGGTGTGTGTCTGCATGCACGTGTATTTGTGTAAGAAAGCTTTCAATCTATCATTTTACTGACAGTATGATGGTTCTTATCTCTTTTCCTCGTGATTAAAGATAATAAATGCATATGCGCTTCCCTTGTGTCTTTTTCCTTACAGTCTCTCATTCATCTATCTGGTCTACACACACACAGGTGTCTGAGAGGGGTTAATGCATATGTGCAGTCTCTCATCCATACACAGCTGCGCAGATAACTTTTAACCCACACTCTACACACACACACTCAGCATGATGGATCAGTTATCAGAGGCGGTTGGCGGATGAAAGTGCAGTTCTTCTCATTTTAAAGACGACGAAAAGCAACTTAAATATGAGAGAGAAGGTAAAAACGAGGAGATGTTGGATAGGATGACTGCTTAGGCAAGCACAAATCTGGCTTTGATTGAGGCCAAATTGGAAAATCCAACTTTTATAATCATCTTTTCCCATTCATTGCTTTCTAAACATCTTGTTCTCATTGAGAAAGAGTTTCTAAGGGAAGCAGAGAACATGAATCATTTATTTAGCCTATTTTAGTCACCTAAAACAAAACCATTTTCTCTCTTCTCTTGTAACAGAGAAGAGAAAAAATGGTATTGTATCAAGGCTTTTAAAAAGAGAGTGCCGTTTTCCATCTTTTAATGACATTTACATAGGCCTAGGTGCAGTAAACCAACACAATTTAGATAAAACAAAACAGTTGCTCAAAATGAAAGTTATTTACCCTGATTCTGTATGCCTATGCTGTAATGCAAACGTACATTGTTTAATATGCCATTCAAGACAAATGTGAAACCAAGGAGGACCATTGGGATTACATTCAAAGCCTGTGCAGTTATTGACAATGTTTAAATACATCAAAATACTGATGTAGTAAAAGAAACAATTTCTTATACAGTTACGAACGTTTGTATTACAGCATAACTATGGGATGCTCTCTCTCTCTCTCTCTCTCTCTCTCTATATATATATACATACA
>NW_015659390.1:98854-100134 GCF_001515625.1 Sinocyclocheilus rhinocerous
TGCAGATGGGAGAAATCTACAGAAGGACAAACGTCACTGCAACACTTCACCAATCTGGGCTTTATGGCGGTGTGGGCAAACTCAATCCTTTCCTCAGTGACGACACATGAAAACACACTTGGAATTTGCAAAAAAGCGCCTAAAGGACCCTCAGACTCTGAGAAACAAGATTCTCTGGTTTGATGTACCTCAATTCTAAGCATCATGTTTGAAGGAAACCAGCTCTGCTCCTCACCTGCAGAGTACCATCCCAAAAGTAAAGAGTGCTGGTAGCAGCCTCATGCTGTGGGACTGTTTTTCAGCGTCAGGGACTGAGGGACTCGTCAGAGTCGAAAAAAAGCTCAATGCACCAAAAGACTGAAATAGCCTTAAAGGGGTCATATGATGTTGCTAAAAAGAACATTTATTTGGTGTAATGAAATGTGTTTATGCGGTTTAAAGTTCAAAAAACATTATTTTCCACATACTGTACATTATTGTTTCTCCTCTATGCCCTGCCTTTCTGAAACGCGTCGATTTTTACAAAGCTCATCGGTCTGAAAAAGCGAGGTGTGCAGCGGCACATGCAGCATCTGCGGGCGGTCCTGCGGACGCTGAGGGAGGCCGGGCTGACGGCCAACCCGAAAAAG
Organism: Sinocyclocheilus rhinocerous; assembly: GCF_001515625.1. Taxonomy (NCBI): domain Eukaryota; kingdom Metazoa; phylum Chordata; class Actinopteri; order Cypriniformes; family Cyprinidae; genus Sinocyclocheilus; species Sinocyclocheilus rhinocerous. Next base: position 99,484 of record NW_015659390.1, read on the forward strand.
TGTGCGGTAGGGCGGGTGGAGGTAAGGTATCTGGGCTTCCACTTGGGCCACGGACAGGTGCGTCCCCAAATTGATAAGACGGCGGCGGTTGCACATTTTTATAATTTTAAATACTTTATTAAATGTATTTACATTTATTAAAATATCTGTGTATAATTTATAATAAATGTATAATAAATTTTAATTATTTAATTAATAATTCATACCCATTACAGAAGTGCTGATCTTCTTAGCTGGTAAACCATCTGTGTTGACTCACTCAATAATAAAATGTGACATTCTGTAGTTTTGTCTCATATTCATCTTTTAATCATATTTACAGATTTCTTGACTCCACAGCAAACAGAGCAATTTTTCTTTACTTTATGTACATGTAATTTTTTGTTTTGTTTTTTATTTTAATAAATTTGCAAAGATTTCAAACAAACTTTATTCACATTGTCATTATGGGGTATTGTTTGTAGAGTTTTAAGGAAAAAAATGAATTGAATTCATTTTGGAATAAGGCTGTAACATAAAATGTGGAAAAAGTGAAGCGCTGTGAATACTTTCCGGATGCACTGTATAATATACACTACCTATATATAATTTAGTTCTGTAATAATTGTAAAGAAATAACAGTATAAAATTATGTGTATTGTTATTTATATA
>NW_015659390.1:100225-112213 GCF_001515625.1 Sinocyclocheilus rhinocerous
GTGTTGACTCACTCAATAATAAAATGTGACATTCTGTAGTTTTGTCTCATATTCATCTTTTAATCATATTTACAGATTTCTTGACTCCACAGCAAACAGAGCAATTTTTCTTTACTGTCCCAATACTTATGGAGGGCACTGTATGTAATATAAATATAGTTTTAATACAATTATTATTTAAAATATATATGAAGATATTCATAGTTTAGAATTAAATAATTTTAAATTGATTAAAAGATTTGTGATATATTGGCTAATTCATGAGAGAGAGAGAAAGAAAGAGGGTTGCTGAACTCATGCAGTCACCCATGCATTGTAACAGGATATGAAACTCAAGAGGAGAAATATAACTCTCATGTGAATGAGTCTGATGATTAATCTCTCTCTGCTGGGGTCACTCACATATTTGAAAGATTTTTATTGGTTATGGTTTTGAGTTTTAATAACATCCTCAGATCTAAGAGGTGAATTGTTGTGTCATCTGACTGTTATGTTCATTATGCTCTGGATCGTTATGATTTAAAAATGAGGGCTGCCATGACAATGATAAAGGATTCTTTTCTAGGAATTCTTTTTCTAAAACAGTCCAGCCTTTGGCTGACTTACACAGGCCAACATTAAAACACACACACACACACACACACACACACAAATACAAAACACATAAACAAACACAGAGAAAATATAAAGGTCATACAATGGAACAAAAGCTAAAAATAATCTTTCAGAAATTAACCAAGTATTGCCAGCATAAACTGCGCTATAACTTGTGTTGATGTTTTTTTGGATAAAACTCCAACGCACTACCCCCTGAAAACACAACACACTCTCATTACATGTGCACTTTACCGAAGCAGACAGTGACGTATGTGTCTGAGGTCAAACAGTCATTCACCGTCTTATCTGTACTGTCTCACCACCTCGGTCACTCACTGGGGTTCACCAGACCACAGATATTTTGGTACTTCCAGTACAAAGAAAACAAAATCTTGTACAATCCCAGCCAGGGAACGCTTACACTTCATATGCGTGATGATGGTCACTGACTGGCAACTTGTATTATGTCATGCCATACAAAACACCTTTCTTTAATAGTGATTAAAACAGAGGTTGCACACTGGGCACATACACACACTATACTGCCAAATACAGTCATCACTCTTCTTCTGACTGCTTAATCACAATCTGTACACACAAACATTTTTCACACTACATTTAACCCAACATTCGAATATAAGGCCAGGGTTAGCGCAGGGTAACTACCACTTTACCATGGTTTGTAAAGCATAACAGTGTAAAACAATGAGGTGCGAGACTATTACAGCGAGTCATTTTGCAAAAAACAACTAATCATAAACTGCCTTTTTACTACGATTTATTTTGTAATATTTTTAAAAGAAGTCTCTTATGCTCAACAACGCTGCATTTATTTGCTCAAAAATACAGTAGAACTGTAATACTCTTACTGTAAAATATAATAACAATTTAAAACATCTATGTGCATTTTATTATATGTTTTAAAATGTAATTTATTCCTGTGATGGCATTTTTAGCTTAATTTTCAGCAGCCATTAGTATGCTGCTTAATATTTTTGTTGAAAAGATTATACATTTTTATAGGATTCTCTGATTAATAGAATCTTTTGTAACTGTAAACGACAGTAAATGTCGTTACTGTCACTTTTTATCAGTTTGTGTCCTTAATAATAGTAAAGGACACTAAATAAAAGTATTAATTTTATTAAAAAAATACAAATTGAACAGTAATGTACACATGCAAATAAGAATAATAACCATTGTTTACAAATGTACACTTTGAAATAGCAAAATCTGAGGACTAACTACTGACTAGAGCTTATTAAAAGCAGATATTTCCTTTTAATGACCAATACAAAAATAATTTTAAGTTTTTGATAAACAATATGTGTAATCAGTTTTTAATTAGGCCTAATTGCTGTAGTATAGTACAAAGTATTTTTTGACAAAATACAATAAAAACATATGCATTATGAATATTTTACTAATAATAACAATTGTTATTTATACAAAGTTTTTTTGTGATCTGAATACTTACAAACTAACTGTTAAGCTACACATTTAAAATACCATATTATTAAAAATATTGGTCAAATCGATTATGGGTTTATCTCTACTACTAACTAACTAGCATCGAACAAGATAACCCAGGATACAATACATTTAACAATTTAAGATGTGAAAGCCAATAAACTGACCACAACAATTTATACCCGAATTTACTCCTGAAAAAAATAATCAGATACTGACAACCAATTCTACACAAAATGTATTAAATGACTACAGAACAAGACTGAATAACTAGCTCATAAAAACAGTGATTTCACTCTTTTTTGGGCAATGATTGTTCTCTTGAGGCACGGTGCTGTAAAATATTAAACAAACCGCCAAAACTTTGCGAGTTTGGGAAAGTAGGAGTGACTCCTGCAGTCCATCCACACACATGCAGCATTAACTAGCCTAATACGTTTGTCACTCGCAAAACTTTGCAGTGCGTACGTGGCACAAACTAATGTTTAGTTCCACTGTGCAAGATGTAGTAGATTTACAAAAAGTGTCCAGCTTTGTTATTTTTTGAGCAGTTGAACTCAGAGGAGAAGCCCTCACATAAAAACACTCGAGCCTGAGTGACAGCAGAGGTCAGGGAGAGCTGTGACATCACTCAGTTTTAGGGGCCCGACTGACGTCATGGCCTTTTCCTCCCGCTTTTTATCAGTTTATTTATCTCAAAGAGAGGATGAGAGAAAGATAGAGAGGCAGAGAGGAGAAGAGAGAGGTGTTTGTGATGAGAGAGGCTCGTCTTTATAAACACATCTTCATTGCCTTTCTTGCTCAGTCCACACACAGCCAGAGCACCACACCCAAGCACTCCATCGCCATAGAAACCAGCTGACCTCTGACCTCCATCCTCACCTGTGCCAGCTCCTCGACCAAGCCTGAACTTCCTGTTTATGTGCATTTAACAGAAATGCCACGGAGAAGCAGGACAAATATTCGTAGTGGCAGGTAGTTGAGGAGTCAATGGTGTTCAAATGGCTTACAAAATAGCTTAAAAATATTCAGTAGCTATTGAATGTTAAAATACTTTCTTCTATCCTAACTTAATATGGCAAGTCAAATATAAGTAAGAAATTCGAAGGGTGATATCCCGAAACGTGTAAATACTGTGGTGCTATAAAAACACTGCTCTGTTTATCTGAACATCCAAAACAGACCAACAACAGCAACACTGGCATTAACCAATGGTGTGAGTTGGGGGCGGTGAAAACGCATGCCTCGTCCAAATACCCACACTTGTGGTCTTGGCCACTTGAGAGAGCGTGCGCGCGACAGGAAGTAAGGGCGCAAGACTGTCTCAGGTCTTAAAAACGCCAAAGTGCAGTGCCCTAAACGCACACTAAATCCACAATATCTTGAATACCGCTCCAGAGCGCTATTCGTAGCTTAGCGTATCCCATCATGCATCATGTTTTGAAAATAAATGACAAATGTCATTATTTTGACATTTGTGGCACCATTTTTTAAATTATTATTTTATACATTTTGGGATTTAATAGAGTAAGAAGCTGATTTCTATGTAAATGATTGAACTACATTTAAACACTGATCAGCAAACTTGTGGTAGAAGTAAGCAGTGTTTGTCGATGGTCGTGTGTGATCTGATTTAGCTGGTAAGAATGGATGATGTGAACACATGGAAGTTCCCAGATCTGTGTTTATGGCTGAGACAGAGTCTGTTCTCTCACACTCAGGTCCTACGTCTGCTCTCTTTTTACGGCTTAGTGCTGAAACACCAGACACTCCAGTGTGCATAAATCTACTGCCTTTAAATCACTTGTAGAAAACAAACCAGTGCATAGAGCAGGTGTGTGTCTCTCTCTGACTGTGGTTGTCTCTCTTTCTTTTTTATATCACTTTATCTTTCTCAGTCCTGCACTCTCTTCCTGCTCTCTTTTCTGCTTTGCCAGATGTGATAAAGATGCAGAGATCTGAGAAGTCTCGCTCTCTATGAGTTTATGGCACAACTGTTCACAAAGCTGGGAAGTTTTTCCATAAATTGCTTCTTTATTTACAAGCTATCAGGAAACATCACATTTTGGCTGATTTATACTGTATATATTTGCACAAAGTCAAGGAAAGAGGAAAATGTAGTAGGAAATTATCAAACTGTTAAAAAAAATTAAAACATTATGTGAGATTAAGGTAAACAGCACTTTTTCAAGTGACGTAGGAATGTATCATTTGTTATTATATAGAAAATGTATGCATAATAAATTATATTATTATAATGTAAAAAAAGTGTATATCCTGATTATTGCATTCAAAAAATAATTTCACATCCATTAAAATAACAACATGCACATTCATTGCAACCTCTTCGCCACAGTTTGAGAACCTTTTCCCATTAAAAAAATAATAAAATAATGTCACATAAAATAATTTCACATCAAATGAATTCAATCAGTTTGGGGGAAAACATGGCCTAGAAATAAAATAAAATAACGTAGAACTAAATATGTGAAACTGCACTACGCCCATTCCTGTTCTGGTGGCCTGAGGAAGACCTGATTACTGGAAGTGGTTTTATGCACATTACTTCATTTATTTACCTGAAAGCCTTTGAGATAAAGCTGTAAAAACAAGGCCAAAAGCATTTTCATCTGTAAAGAAGAGAATATCTGAGATGGCTGCTCCCCAATGCGTATCATTACCCAGAATGCATTACTGTAGCGCAGCAATCCCAGTGTTTGGTTCCTGTGATTTCTGCCCAATGTAAACATGGAGTGGAGGGTCATGCTCCACCCCTCCTTGTTTACAAATCGCCCTCATTACCTCAGCAACACATCCAACAGCACAAACAATGTTTAATATGACATGGCGTTTCAGCAACTCTGTCTTCAAACTAGACAAAGAGGCATCCAGATGCATTTGATTTTACTTTTACAAGGGTTCTAAAGGGTTCCAGAACTCACATCCTCCTGCAAGCTTACGCCGTCCAATGCCCCTCATCTAACCCCAAACACTCTCCAACGAAACTGACCCTTTCTTAACCTCCGACCCGAGTCCTGCGCGACCTTTAACGTCCTCTGTACTAGCGCAATATGCAAATGGTGCGTCATGCTGGTATTAAGCCATCGGGCTGTGTTTATGCTGTTTGGCAGAGTAGATAAAAGCGATAGCACTTCCTTTTTCTGACCTCCAGTGCGGTAAACAAGAATGATTGTTCTGGAATCGACTGGAGTAAAAGCAATGGTTATTTTTTTCCCCATCCAAAAGATGAGCGGATAGGAGAACAGAAGATCCGAGAGGATCTTGGTGGTCGGGGCCGGGCAGGGCTCATGGAGGAGCAAGGGAGTGATGGAGAATGTGTTTACTCTGCCTGTTCTGTCTGTTTATGTATCTTCTATCTTAATGAACAACGTATTATTTCTCTCAGGAAGAGAATTTCAATGATGCTAAGGTCTATTTTATAGTCTATAAACACACTTAAGTCTCTGAAGTTGCAGTGCGGTAGGGGGCGTGTGTAGGTACTTAGGAATGCTGTCCCTTTAAGACGGAATGCATGCATGGATGACACACGTTCAGTTTTCACCCACCTGTTTACGTTCACTTAATCTTGGGAAACGTCCAGTTTGGAGTCTTAGAGTGCAACAGAGTTCAGGCGAGCCCAAATTAGTAAAATCAGAATGGCTTGGTAAACGGGTAAAAATTAGGGAAGGATGAAAGTAAAATTGCCTTTGGAGTTTAATCAACATTTAAAGGAATAGTTCACTTAAAAAATGAAAATTTACTCACCCTCAGTCTATCCAAGATAAGTGTTACTTTTGACAGGCATTTTTGATTTAGTCTTTATCTTGAGACGAAAATGCTTAGTCACATTTTAGTCATTTGAGTCTTTCATAGTTTTAGTCGACGAAAAATTCATGGAATTTTTGTAAACTTTTAGTCATTACTTTTAGTCAAACTGCAGTTACCAACATTTATTTTGGTAGCTATTTTATATGTAGTCTTCAAACAAAAATAGTCATTAATTCTTCTCTCTTTAGACCAAATCAATTAAGCATGAGACATTTGAATCAAGGATTGAATTTGGAAAAACTTTAATAAATTGACAATTTTAATTTTTGGGTGAACTATCCCTTTAACAGTAGTGAAAAGGGAGCAACTTATAAAAATTATAGTTGTTCATATATAATATATATATCCCTACCCCTTCGGGTGCTGAGGCCATTGTTTCAGATCGCTAGTTCGCGTTTTATTAGCCTATCTGTCCACTGCGGCTGCCATACTGAGACTATGCAAACGCCCCTTATCCGATTGCAATCTAATGACAGGGACGCACATTTTGAAAGAGGACAGTTAGCCTATTCTATAGGATGTATTTTGAATGTCCTGTAGTCCTCAAATAACATATAGTCCCGTCTCGTCTAGTTAACGAAGACACGGCATAAATTTCGTCATAATTTCGTCACCAGATATTAGTTTTAGCTGGTCCACGTCTCTCTTAGTCACAGAAAATTTTTTAGTTAACGAATATTTTTCGTCGTCGTCTTCGTTGACGAAATGAACACTGTCCAAGATGTAGATGAGCTTGTTTCTTAACCAGAACACATTTGGAGAAATTTAGCATTACATCACTTGCTCACCACTGGGTCTTCTTCAGTGAATGGGTGCCGTCAGAATGAGAGTCCAAACAGCTGATAAAAACAACACAATAATCCACAAGTAATCCACACGACTCCAGTCCATCAATTAGCATCTTGTGTAGCAAAAAAACTGTTTGTAAGAAACAAATCCATCATTAAGATGTTTTTAACTGTTGCTTCTGGACAAAATATGAGCACATAGTCCATAATAACGCTTCCTCAAAAAGTCCACCCCCTATTGCCCTCCCACATCAAAATCCACCGACACATTTGTTTAGAACTGTTTTCAATTGTAAACATTGCTTGTTCTGTGCATATTTCTCTCCTGATTCAGACGAGACAATTTTTCACTGGAGATAGTTCACTCATATTTTTAGCTGGAAACAGTGGTTTGAAGTTTAAAATGTCTTAATGGTGGATTTGTTTCTTATAAACACACAGCTTTTCACAAGATGTTAAATGATGGACTTTTACTGCACTGGACATTAACTGCAGAGGATCCAATGGTGAGCAAGTGATGAAATGCTAAATTTCTCACAGTTTATCACTGTGAATCTGCTTTGAAATAATCTGTATTGTTTAAAGCACTATCAAAATGAAGGTAACTTGACTTTGGTCCAGAGACTTTACTGTTAGTATCATATCAAATAAATTAGATTTATCTGAGGCTGGTTCAGCACATAATCTAGGTGTCACGAGTTCATTCACTAAAAGTGCTGAAGGTCCATTCAGACAGCTGAAAACCCTCAGTTATATCCTTTTCTCCTAGTCATGCCAGAGTGGCTACTTCAATTTTGCTGTCACCTTTCCAGAAACCGCAAAACCGCTAACAATGCTTTCTGTCCAGATGTGTCCACTTCGGACAAAAGCTGCTGACCCCTTTAAACCTGGACCTGAGACAGGACAAAATAAACACAGCCGTGGAAAGCTGTGAATAATATCTCGGAAAAAAGAGTGTCGGACACAATGCAGTGCTGGACGATACCGTCAGACAGATGGCCAATGTACAATTTTTACTAAGTATAGGGGAGATTGTAAGGGCAATTGTTTAAGTGTTAAGTAATTACTTTGGATTAACTAGTTCAACATGTTCAGAGGTATTCACTTATGCTGGAGTGCAAACTCCTGCTTCCTTAATTTTCTTACAAAATGTGTTTCTCCTTGTCAATCACTTGATTGGTTCAACATGGTTTAACAACTTCTGGTACGAAAGAAGTGTAAAATATGTAATATACCCACTGACAAATAGCATTTACTTCAGTGGACGCATGAAATCATACTACACTTCAAACTGATAGTCAGCTTCGTCTAGTGAACTCTCAACATAGTCTGCAAATGTGTTTACAACAAAACCATATTTCATATGTTTCATGTTACCCATATTCATATATTAAATGCAGCAGCCCTTTTGTTTTTCTAGAGTAATTATAATAAACATAAAAATCCCAGTGACATGGAATTCATGTATCAAGATTGTGACAGAAAATAAGCACAGTGAGTTAAAATGATTTTTTAAAAAACAACTATAACACTCACCTGTGTCTTTGTAATGCTGTTTAACTCCTAGCAGGTGAAATGGAAAAGGGGCCTTTAGGATGAAGGCTGACTTTGATACTGCCTGATTAAAAAATAAAAATAAAATAAAATTGTGTGTCTGGACAAAAAGTGCTGACAAAACATAAAACATTATTTAAAAAGTCTTATAGAAAATACCTATTTGTTTTGGACATATATGTAAAGTTTTTTAAGGATTCATAATTATTTTCTGTTTATTTTAGTCTATCTTCTAATTCAATACATTTGAATTTACATGAAATTTTGATTTCAGGCAGAAATGTTGCTATTTTAACAAATGGCAGGTAAAGTTGTGGGACATATTTGGCCCATGAGAGGCGTATTTTAACATTCTGATTATTAAATTCAATATCAGGATCAAGTTTTAAAATATGCAAAGTATATTATTATTATTGGCACAGACTAATGTTTCTTTTACCAAAAGATGGATGGCACTAGTAGGCTGTCAGTTATGAAGGAAAATGTATGTTCTACATTAAAACTTGTGTCGCTGATTTTCTCCCATCCATGTGGAGGCGCTGTAGCGTGTTTGAACGGACAGTTTCTCATCTCGCGCAGGAACTGAGGCATCCTTGACAACAATCGCCGGTTGTCTGTTGACGCTTTTGTTTACTTTTGGTGTTTTTCCGACCGTTAATTTTATTCATATAGATTTTTAAACATTTAAACACTTGTTTTAAGATCGTCTCACCACGTTTTATAATAATAAGATTCTCTCGGACGCACTGTTTGACGCCCATATCAATCAAGTAAGTGAAAGTTTCTTAGCTCAGTGTGCTTGCCATTCATTTAGTTATTAACTAAACGTCTCTGTGTTGTTTAAACTAATTTATGGTCGCTTTTGCATGCATATTGACATTTATTTCTAAAGGTGCAGCTCTGTTATTTAGTGTTTGAGCTTAAATAGCTAGCATGCACGTTTAATGTTATTGTCTCCTGCTGATACCTGTGTTGCCTTCATTTGTGATGAAATATAATATTTTACAATGAAATGTAAATCAGTTTGTTAGGAGTTGCTGCGTTATTGTTTTGTCATTTGATCTGTTTAAAATGTGTGCCAGTGCTTTGTGGACACAGCTTGAATGCTAAAATAGAGAATGTAAAATAATGGCTGCTTTGATATTTTTCAAGTATGCATCTCAGCAGCTAAACTTGCGAGCTATTTCACTTTAGTACATAGAAGTGGTCATTTTAACATATGCTTTTATTCAAAGTGACTTAGAGTGCATTTATTACAGGGATCATTCCCCATTGAAAGGCTGGGGTTAAGTGCCTTTGTTTGAAGCACAATGGTCATAGTTAATGAATCACCACCTATTGTGGGTATTAAACCTTGATATCATTTGGTTACCAGTCTTTTAAGACAGGTATAACTTAGCTTTAGCTAACATCAAAATGTAACGTAAAACCACCCAGTACCTGGAGAAAAATTCTTACGTTTATGTGTTTTGCAGGTTTTGTTTTGTAACGTGACATGCATCTGTAAAAGGGTCGTCAAGCTTAAAACATCTACAGCGGCTCCATGGAACCCAGTAATGATGTGGCGCTTGATATCATCGTTACCAATGTCGTATCTGTCTTCAGAACCAGGTGCCATCTAAACCTGCGTACCATCGGCCTAGAGGGGTCTAATGTCATCTACAAGCCTGAAATGGGAGTAAGTCTAGACAATTAGACCTTTGAAGAGGAGTTGTTATACTTAAGCACCTATATTCTGGATTTACGTATGTTAGTATGGAAAGATTTCTAACCGTATTATTATGACCTTAAACTCTTATTAACTCATTTTGTCGTCACTATACATCACTCAAATGATGTATAGATGTTATTGTCTCAAAACCTACTTACCAAAATTTGTCATGTCTAAATGCAATTTAAAACACTTTTGAAATTTGTGTGATTTTAGTCGTTTCAATCTTTTCCAAAAAATTAAGAATTCAGTCAGCGCTCGCTGAACAACAGAACTCCGCTGTTTCAGTGATGACTCATCTGAACGCCTCTGATTGGCCATTGCATTCATAAGCTCAGCATAATCGTGTGTGATTGGTTAGAACGAGCAATAATGTAAAAACACGGTAAAAGAAAGATAGGCCTAATGCAACAAATAAGCCCTAATATTAATTATAGTATTACTAGCCTGATAATAATAATAATAATAATAGTCTTACTATCGTCAAAGGCATCAGCCACAGGCGATATCTGTCTATCGTCAATACACGATACTATCGTCTATCGGCACAACCCTAGTGCGACTTATGACTAGTTTTGTGGTCTAGGGTCACATATTTGAGAAACAAAATGAGAAGATTTGCAGGAGAAAGGGTCCAATTGATGTTACAAATTTTTTGAAGACTAGCAACTTTTCCTGCTATGTCAGTTGTGTTACATAATCGTTTAACATGTCTAGTGTTTTTATTACAAAACATGCATTTTGTCCCTTACAGCTTAAAAATAATGTAATGGGACACCAACATGTGCACAATTCATGGAAAGTGCCATGTTTTCACCTTTTGCTCAAAATCATCAGTATCAGCAGTATTAATCAGTATATGGCCAATCATTAACGCATGCTGTTGCTTATGTTCTGTGGATGTGTTTCCAGAAAGTCCTGATGAAGCTGCGGAAACCACGTATCACTGCCACTATATGGTCATCAGGGAAAATTATTTGCACTGGAGCAACAAGGTCTTTCTAAAATCTGCTTTTCAATTCTCAGAATACTAATAAGCCAAGAGTTGTTTGTGCTACTGAAATTATCAATGTCTTCTAAAATCCTATCTTTTTTCTATCTGATTTTTTATTTTTGTTTAGTGAGGTAGAAGCCAAACTAGGTGCTCGACGGTTGGCCCGCTGCCTGCAGAAGATTGGATTCAAGGTGTCTAAATTGATTAATAGCTACCGTAAACAGCTTTGTAGAACTTCTGAATGATGTATTTATTATTGTTATAATCTCATCTGCAGGTGAGGTTCTCAGACTTTAAGGTTGTCAATGTGTTGGCGGTGTGCTCCTTGCCTTTTCAAATCCGTCTCATCGAGTTTACTAAGAATAACCGACCTATTGCCAGGTAAGACATTATCAGGGTTCCCACACCACACCTTGGTTAACTTAAAATTCAAGGTCCTTTCAAGGATTTTCCAGGTCCAATACCCTCAAATTCAAGGACTTAATGTGGGGACACATTTCAAGTGAGAGCAAGGTTACACGGTGTTACCTTGTAAGATACACTGTTACAGTTTTCATGTGTCAAACACAACTATGCAAAAAAAGCATATTATTTATTTTTTTGCATTTATTTTTGGCCATATGACAGAGATCTGATATTCTATTTGTCGTATTTCTGTTTTGCATAAAACTGAAGAATATTCGGTACATCCTATACTGTATTCTAAAATGATCTGATATTAACTTTTGCATGGATTTTATTGAAAAGAGCTTAGGCTCATGTAATCAGAAGTTTTAAGATATATGAATATGCTTTTAAGTTTTTCTTGCCTCATGGGTTAACATTATCTTAACAAGCAAAGCAATTCAACATTAATATCACGGTGTGTCTGTGAAACGTTGAGGTACCATCGTAGTAGTTTTATGCACACGTGAACGTCATGGCAAAGTACCTCATGCAGGAAACACTTAACGTAACACGTAAATGCACGTAACTAATGTAACTCAAGCAAGCTAGTATGCATAGGCCACGAAATGTTGGCGAAATAACACATTAGCGGACCAGAG
>NW_015659390.1:114107-130029 GCF_001515625.1 Sinocyclocheilus rhinocerous
CCACACCTTGGTTAACTTAAAATTCAAGGTCCTTTCAAGGATTTTCCAGGTCCAATACCCTCAAATTCAAGGACTTAATGTGGGGACACATTTCAAGTGAGAGCAAGGTTACACGGTGTTACCTTGTAAGATACACTGTTACAGTTTTCATGTGTCAAACACAACTATGCAAAAAAAGCATATTATTTATTTTTTTGCATTTATTTTTGGCCATATGACAGAGATCTGATATTCTATTTGTCGTATTTCTGTTTTGCATAAAACTGAAGAATATTCGGTACATCCTATACTGTATTCTAAAATGATCTGATATTAACTTTTGCATGGATTTTATTGAAAAGAGCTTAGGCTCATGTAATCAGAAGTTTTAAGATATATGAATATGCTTTTAAGTTTTTCTTGCCTCATGGGTTAACATTATCTTAACAAGCAAAGCAATTCAACATTAATTTCACAGTGTGTCTGTGAAACGTTAAGGTACCATTGTAGTAGTTTCGTGTGCATGAACGTCATGACAACGTACAACTATGGCAAGCCAAAAGAGTCAGAATTACACTCTTTTTTACATACAAAACGCAGTTTTTCCGGCGTTTAAAACGGCATTAGCGCCGTTAAATACGCCATCTTGATAGCAGACGCTGTTAAAAATGCACGTAAATGGTAAAAAACGCTGTATTTAACGACATAAATTTAATTCTGACTCTTTTGGCTTGCCATATACAACACAAATTGTCTCATGTGGGAAACACTTAACGTAACGCGTAAAATGCGCGTAACTAATGTAAATCAAGCAAGCTAGTATGCATAGGCCATGAAGTGTTGGCGAAATAACACATTAGTCGACCAGAGGGAATAATATGTAATTTTTTCCAGAAAACTTATAAACTTATATTTTACAAAATAAATTCAAGCACTTTCAAAAACTTTCCAGGGCCTTGAATTTTTTTTTTCATATTCACAAACTTTCAAGGACCCGTGGGAACCCTGCATTATATTTGCTCTCATGGTGTTCTCAAACTCCACAGAAATTTCATTAACCCATGTATTTTAATAGTATGTGCATTTGCGTTGTGGATGGCTAGTATTAATGAAAGCAATTAAGAGACAATGGAGTGGCTTTGTAAACGTACAAATTGTGCTCATGCTCGTTTACATTTGGTATTAACATCCGTTTTGGGCCAATTTGACAACTGGTCAGAGCTAAATACAGGTTTAAACAGTTAGTGATGGATGTAGTGATGAAATCTGAGACCTTCCCTTCAATGAAATCCAGTCACAAGTGGTCACAGGAGGCACATTTGAGATGCATGTTAATACCAGCTGTGAACAGTAATGTGTCTTGCCTGACCACTTGTGATTGGATCACCAGAGACAGATGTTAACACCGGCTCCAAAGGAACCTTAAGGGTCTAAAAAAGGGGAACAGTGCTCTCTAGTGGTGAAATGGTGAATGCGGCATTGAGCAATCTCAAAACATGCCAAGGAACATGTTCTCCTACAGCTGGATTGCGGGTCTCATCACTATATTTGTGTCTGTGTATTTTTAGCTATGAACCCGAGCTCCATCCTGCTGCGTCATACAGAATTAAAAACCTCAGGAGTACAGTGCAGGTGTTTTCCACAGGCAATATCACTGTTACAGGTAAACCACTCACACAGCATTCGCTCAGCATCATTTTCACTACCATAATCTGGGTTTATCTGGAATGTACTGCAAATATCTGGACAGTTGAAGAACCTTTGAATACAATGCCAGTCTGTAATATTTAATGAATTCGTATGAAAACTACCAATAAAAATGACTTCAGTGTCAAGTTACTTAAGAATTTTAAATTACCAAGACTTCAGTGCTTGCCTCCATAGAGCTCATACAGATTACTGCATTAGTAAGAATTATTCCCAGATTATTTAGCCACATTACATTAAAGGCAGCCCACAGGACTGTGTAAATCCTGAAGGTCTGGATATGAGCAAATATAATGTAGTAAGCTACAATGAGGCTCTGGAGTCTTTTTATTTGTTTAAGATTCAAATGTTTTTATTCATCAGTGATATTAATTAATAATTGTCTTAGTGTTTTTATATGTGCAGAAAATATTAAATAATATTGTAGCATATTTTACTTAATATAATAATAGATAAAACATTTTGGCTTAATGTTTCTAGGTCTGATTTTTTAAAAATCCGATTTTTTTATTATTAATATTTTTGCATGGTTTGAGTTGGATCCAATTTTTATTTTATATTTAAGCGTAAACCTATTTAAGAATTTTTTTCATGATTTCTGCATGAAATAATTTTCATACAAATATGACCATGAATAATTAAAGGGGTGGTTCATTGCGATTTCACTTTTTTAACGTTAGTTAGTGTGTAATGTTGCCGTTTGAGCATAAACAATATCTGCAAAGTTACGAAGCTGAAAGTTCAATGCAAACAGAGATGTCTTTTAAAGTTCTGGCAGTTTAATGCCTACAAAAATGGCTGGTAGGGACTACAACAAAAAAAAATGAAGCATTAAAAGGATAGTTCACCCAAAAATGAAAATTTGATGTTTATCTGCTTACCCCCAGGGCATTTTAGTGCATCAGAGGTAAAAAAACGATATAAATACTGTTCAGTTTCTTGCACAGACCGATCGTTTTGTGTCTTTACATATCAATGTATCGTCACGAGCCGCAGGGTTTAATTTGGTTTTGTTTGTGTATGTTTTTTTTTTGTTTTATTGTATGTTTTAGCCGTGATTCCATCCACTTGCATTATATGACTGACAGACTGCAGCGGTTTGAGTTAAAAATCTCAGTTTGTGTTCTATTGAAGAAACAGTCACCTACATCTTGGATGCCCCGGGGGTAAGCAGATAAACATCACTTTTTTTTGGGGGGGTGAACTATCCCTTTAACACGTTAGACTGCACCCCATAAACACAATCAAGCCTAGAAAAAAACCACTGAACCACCCCTTTAATGCAACCCACTGTTTAGTACCTGCTTTCTTGTAAAACGAAAAGCTGAACTAATGTTAGATCTTATCCTATCAATAACCGTCTTTCCCTCTCTCTAGGACCAAATGTGCAGAGCGTGGCGTCCGCAGTGGAGCAGATTTATCCTCTGCTGTTTGAGTGTCAGAAAGCTCTGTCATAAACCACACACACACACGTAGGCACCAGTTTGAAATGAAAAGCACCTTATCATTGAATGTTTTAAGGCTTGTAACTGTTGTACTGTATGTGTCTCCAAGGCAGCTTTTGCCATTTCACGTCCAAGCGGGTCTGGGTCGTGTGTTTTCAGTGTCATGCCTTTGAACCTTGACTTTGGTGTTCGGACCCCACATTGATTAATGACGACCTCTTAAAGCTCAGAAGAGGACCATTAGTGCATTGACATTGTGTTGCTGACATTGTGTATATATAAACACTTGAATTAACTGTATTATATAATGCATGGACACCAAAGTAAAACCTTGTCAAGCAGTGACATTTAAGGATCGCGTTTTACTGAAACTTCTTGGAAATTTTAGCTAATTTGATTCTAGTGACATTTTTGGAGCTCTTTTATTGATACTATATGTCAGAAGCGAGAAGTTAAAGGGCAAACAATTCACATTTAAACAGCAGGTGATGTATATCTGGTGTATACTGTGGACAAGAACACTCTGGGTTGTGAAGGAGTTGTTGGTTCATATGTTTATGTAGTATGTGAAAACTTTTGTATTTTATTATAACAAAATAAAATAATCCCTATATTAAGTCATTGCTTCTGTGTCTGTGCAAGAGGAATACCCCAGCATTACTCATATTTAGGCCCACAGGTCATTCAAAGTACTGCATGTCCACTGCCTCACTGAATAGTTTTGTAACTATTTTATGTTTAATTTGATTATTATTTTATCTTTTATGCTATTACCACGTTTACATTCATTCTTTCATTTCATCGTTTAAATTTCATCCGCACAAACAAGTTTAGGCTATTCATATTCTAACTCTATGCAGATTAGTCACAATGGACCGTTTGAAACGCGGTTATAAGCAAAGTAAAAAAGTTTTCAATGAGTTTTCAATGTGTTGGTTATACTGCGAAATTTTAACAATAAATGTCGTTTTGACGCTCTTCTGTGGCGTGACAGATCGCTGTAGCCGCCTCAGTGGAAATTAAAGGGGTCATATGATGCGATTTCAAGTTTTCCTTTCTCTTTGGAGTGTTACAAGCTGGTTGTGCATAGATAAGATCCCTGAAGTTGCAAAGACTAGCGCGAGTAAACCAATCATCTTTTCCTCTTTACTAAATACAGTGCGGGAAAAACATGGATAAACTTTAGAGGGTCGTAAAAGATAAAATGCAACTTACTGAAACGTATCATGCCTCATGTACTCGTTCAATAAGTGTTTGAACCACCGTCGATAAAACAAGTCACGTGATGTCACATTTACCTCAGGGAAGTCATGTCTATGATTAAATTTACATAATTCGCTGGCTTACTGGAAAAAAATTAATCTATAGAAAAGCATATCGCTACAATCTTAACTATATTTACATGCATTTTATTTTTGTTTTATAATTATCAAATGTGTTTTTAATCTAATTCTGTCAAAAATTTCAATGTAAACAAAACAAAATGTGTTTTTAAGTCAAAACGACTTGGAGCAAGAGAAAAGAGATAATCACATATATTTTTGAATGAACAAAATTTCAGTTTGTAATATTACATAACATTAACCTGTTAATCAGTTAACCTGATTACATGACGGCATCTCCTGCCAGAGACACCTTCAGGTGTTGTCTATAGTAGTGCTCAGCACACAAACACTGACATGCGGCTGGGCCACAGAACTTGGCTTTGACTTGTCATGGCATGATTATGGTCATGATTGCACAATTTCCAAAGTGTTTCATACCAGTAAGCTGTAAATTCTCCATATAAATCTCAATCAGTACCAAAACTACTTAAAATGCATTTAAAAAAAGAATACAAATATATCAGATTGACATATAAACTCTTCTCAACTGACCCATCATGCCATGGGAAGGTTTATTAAGCTAAATTATAACCATGACAACATCAATCAGTTCTATCTCTTCAATACTTTGAAAAGTGCAGTCACAGGTTTGTCTGTCCTGTAAGTTGCCAGACGGCACCAAGAACAATCGGTTGTTTGCAATACCCTTGTGCTCTTCCACTCTTCATCTAGGCAAAAAGTCAAACAGTTGCGAGGGCTTTTTCCTCCTGTGAGGGCTGTGCTGCAGCCTCGTGTTTTCTTCTGTCACACAGAAGTCTGCTGCTCAGGTGATTCCTGCAGAACAAGACAGGTGTCTGATCATTACAATGATGCACTTTAAAACAAAAAGTCACTGACACATCCAATGTGGGGCAAGTGCCAAGCATTTTAAAATTGGATGTATGAATGTTTTTGACCCTCACATCACTATTAGCCTATAAAGTAATTTTTAGCCGAATGGGGTGTGTAACTGTCGTAGAACAGGGGCCCGTTCTTCGTACGTCGCTTATTACATCCGAGATGAAACTTCACATCCAAGATGATATCATCGCGCTAATCAGGATCTGGCTAATTCGGTTCTTCGAACGCACCTGTTGTTGATGATTAGTATGGCTGGATTGAGTTATCTGAAATAATTGCGCGTTACAGGCCCCAGGTTGCTGAAAAAGCAATGTTTATCATCCCAAGTCTCTATGATATTCTGTATGCCTAAATCTCTCCTTAATTGTAAATCTGTAGGACTTTTTTAGCCATATATTTTTAAGATTTAATAAATACATTAAAACTAGTGCTGTCAAACGATTAATCGCGATTAATAGCATCCAAAATAAAAGTTTTTGTTTACATAATATGTGTGTATTGTGTATATTTATTATGTATATATAAATACACACACATACAGCACATATTTTGAAAATATTTACATGTATATATTTATATTCATATAATTTATATCATATATAAATATATTTAATATATAAATGTTACATATTTTTCTTAAATATATACATGCATGTGTGTGTATTCATATGTACATAATAAATATACATAGTACACACACACATATATTATGTAAACAAAAAGTTTTATTTTGGATGCAATTAATCGCGATTAATTGTATGACAGCACTAATTAAAACATTCACAAATAAAATTATTTAATAAATAACATCTTAATTAATAAAATAATCTTCCATGCCAAATTTTTAATACATTTAATGAGCAGTGATACCTTAACAAACACTGTTAATTTAGGGTGACCATAGGGTCATCATAACTAACTGACTTAATATGAGAACAACACAGGTCAATGGGATCATTAACATGAGAGGCATTTGCATGTGTATGTGTGAGTGCACTCACTTCATGGCAAGCTCCTTAGAGATCTGTTCCAGAGATCGGCCTTTCGTCTCTGGCACAAATACAATCACAAACACCACCAACACGAAGCTCATAGCAGCGTAGGAGAAGATCACCGAGGGCAGGCCGATCCTCTCTACAACCACAACACGTTTCAGTAAATGACCTCTGAAAAACACTCCTTTCTGCTACAAAACCTATTTTTTGTTTATTGTTCTGTGCAAAACTTTGTAAGTTTGTGTTTTCATTCCATCTCTGCAGGAACATCCCCACAGGTGGCAAATGGATGTTTGGCAAACTGCCTCTAAACACAATCCTAACTCCAGCCACATTTTGCGATCAGTTTCTGAGAACAAAACATTGCTTATATTGTGTTTGGATACTGATATTGCTATTTACCTGTTTCAGTGTTATGTTATTTGCTTGTTTTTAGGTTAATGCCATATATACTTGAGTGTAAAAATGCTTGAATGCTATGGAAAGTACTTGCAATACGTCCTTTGTTTACTTTAAAGGGGTCATATGACGTTGCTAAAAAGATCATTATTTGGTGTAATGAAATGTGTTTATGCGGTTTAAGGTTCAAAAAACATTTTCCACATACTGTACATTATTGTTTCTCCTCTATGCCCCGCCTTTCTGAAACGCGTCGATTTTTACAAAGCTCATCGGTCTGAAAAGCGAGGTGTGCTCTGATTGGCCACTGAACTAACCCTTTAAGATAGGATGAATAAGCAGTTGTGAAAGTTAGGTTCCTGAGTTTGATGCTTTGTAATCAACCACAGAGGATAACAAGAGTGTACAAAGAGGTGAAGAGAGCGAGCTGCTAGTCATCTGATATGTAATGTAAATATATATGAAAAATAAAAACATTGTATTAAGCCTATCTTTTTTTCTACCCATTATTGTGTCATGTTAATTTATTTAAAATGTATCTGTAGTGACCTTTTCACAACAATTATTCCAGACACTGACATGCTTAATTTTTTAACTCAAATTTTTCACAGACCCCATTGTGGACCAAGCAGGCCCCTTGAGGTCCCTGGACCTGTTTGAAAACCTTTGATTTATATCATTTTAGGCTAGCTAGAGCAATGCTTGTAGACTATGGGAAAAACATGCTGGGTTCAATTCTAACATTAATAATCAATCCACTGTTTTTACAGAGTAGTAATTGAATCAAAACAACTTATCCTTTTTACCTTGTTAGTTAATGACCTATGGCAAAATTAACTGTGCTCTTACATAACTCCTGAAGGGACATTATGGTGTCTGGCTTTGTCAGACACTTTTTAGAAATTTAATGACATTCAAGTCTGTAGCACAAACAATAAGAGACAGATTTTGTATTTAGGCTTAGGAATTTACCACTAACCCTAAGTTTGAGAAAAAGTAACATTAATTGTAATATTTTCCTCCTAACAGTGACAGATCAAGCACCCAGAGTACAAAAGTGTCAAATCAGCAATTGCTTACCCCATGAGAACACACAAATGAACTACTTATCTAAATAGAGACAGCCTCAATCTTCTTGGTTTTATTGGATGACCTTCAGAACCCAGATACTGATAAATACACTGACTGCATCCTGCAATACAACTGGGTCACCATGATCTACTGATCTCATAGCTGTAAATAACCCTTCACTCTGTGTTTGTGTGTGTTACCTGTCAGAGTAAGGAAGGTCATCGATATGAGCAAATTTGTGGCCCAGTTAAAGGCAGAGATGACGGACACAGCCTTTCCACGGATGCCAGTCGGGAAGATCGCACTCAAAACCACATGAACCACTGCAGATTGATGATTACACAAAGGCATAAATAAATTTAGTTTAAAAAAGAACTTTTTAAATAAAAAAACAACAACAACTTTCTTTTGTGATCCAAAGAAGAAACAGGTGATTAACTGATGACAGAATTTAATTTTGGATGGACCACTCCTTTAAAGGAATAGCTCATCCAAAAATGACAATTTGTTCACCCTCAGGCCATCCAAGATTAGTTTGTTTCTTCATCGGAGAAAGCAATATTATAAATAGAGGATTCATATTTTAACCAGAAGCAACAGTATAAAGTAAAAAATGCTTTAATGGTTGACTTGTTTATTACAAACATGCAGCATTCTGCTTCACAAGATGTTAAGTGATGGACTGGAGTCATGTGGTTTACTTGTGGATTATTGTGATGTATGTTTTTACTGTTTGGACTCTCATTCTGACGGCACCCATTCACTGAAGAAGACCCAGTGGTGAGCAAGTAATTTAATGCTAAATTTCTCCAAATCTGTTCTGATGAAGAAACAAACTCATCAACATCTTTGGCCTGAGAGTGAGTACAATTTCAACAGTGTTTAATTTTTGGATGAACTATTCCTTTAACAGGACATTTTTGTTTTATGTGACAGTATGAACAGTGACTGAATCTTACTTGGTCCCAAGCTGATGGAAAATCCAGCTACATATACCAGCAAGCTGACCAGAGAGATCCATTTCAGAGAGGGTGACACTTCATTAACATGAAGAGATTGAAGTGCAATTTTGGAACTGTCTTTCTCGGAACCCTCAGCCAGTTCCATTAATGCTGTCCTATGATCAGGAGTGTAGTTTAAAATCCATTGGTCCTTAGTGTCATTAATGCTAGTGAGGAAAGCATTTGTTTTGTGCTTGTTTTGAAGTTCATGGTAAGAAGGCTGGTACAAACCCAGTGGAGTGTTTGTCTGGAAACCAGTCTCTTCTCCCGTCCCAAAACCTGTGAGGTTTGCTTTATTAACGGGGCCTCTGCATAGGCTAGAAACATGTGTGCGGCTTTGCAGAGTAACAGCTCCCAGTGTTGCTGTTGACAATGTCATAACAACGGCGCCAACACATAGTAAGGCTTTAGGCCCCACTTTGTCCACTAGAAAGACTGCAGGAATGGTCCCACCCACTTTAACCACACCAAACCCTGTGGATGCAAGAGTCGCTGCCTCATTCCCATGGAAGCCCACGCTGCTGAGAACAGTCGACGCATACGCTAAAATGTTGGGCTGTCCCGTAGCCTGCTGCAAGAAAACTAGCGCAGCGCCAACAAGCAGTCTCTGAAGCATATTGTCACGAGAACGGAAGAGGTCCAGGAAGCCGTGCAGGCGCTCCGCCCCCAATGCCATGCATATCGCCCGAAGTTCGTCCTCCACTGCGTCTACTCCTTTGATTCCAGCACGAAGACGGAGGAGAGTTGCGTGAGCCTCCTTCTCACG
Source organism: Sinocyclocheilus rhinocerous (assembly GCF_001515625.1). Classification (NCBI taxonomy): domain Eukaryota; kingdom Metazoa; phylum Chordata; class Actinopteri; order Cypriniformes; family Cyprinidae; genus Sinocyclocheilus; species Sinocyclocheilus rhinocerous. The sequence continues at coordinate 123,696 of NW_015659390.1, forward strand.
CTGCTGGGCCAGCAAAAAGCGCGGACTCTGCGGCAAAAGCGGCATGATGCCAGCTTGCAGCAAAGCAGGGAACAGCACACAACCAAACGTAAACCTCCATCCATCCGAGACCCCTGCGAATGCCCAGCTCATTCCAAAACCCAACAGCATCCCTAAAACTACCATCAACTCATACACACACACGCACCTCCCGCGCCAGGCAGCCGGTGCCACTTCTGCCGCGTAAAGACACGACGCTGTGCCTGACAGCGCAACCGCCATGCCGACAAGCATCCGCCCGACTACCAGCACCCAAAATGACACCACACACACGCTCAGAAGTGTGCCCAACACACACAGCAGCGCCGTGAGGATGATGGAGAACCGCCGTCCGTAACGGTCCAGGATGGTGCCACCACCCAGGGAGAGGAGGAAGGCTCCAAACAGAAGAGAGCCAACAACTTGCTCTTGCTGCGGGCAGGAGAGAGTCAAAACGTCCCTGAGTTGAAGCAATGCTCCTGATATCAGACTCATCTCATAGCCCATCATCAACCCACTCAGGCAGGCCACAGATACAGAACACAGCACCAGCGCTGCACCATTGCCTACAGAGACAGAGAGAGAGGAGAATACAATATATGACATTTTATATTAAATTTATAAATACATTTGATATTTATAGATACATAAATAATATTTTAAAATACAATATTATATAATTACAGGATAGTACATAATACATGCCATGTAAGCACCATACCAAAGTACGTAAATACATTAAAATGATTCTCAAACTACTACAGTACAGTACAACCAAAATAGCTAATGAATATGGAATGTTACAGTATGTAACAAAAAACATCACAGAATCGCTTGGTTGATTGTGTTCACAGCAATTATTGCACACACAACCTCACATGGCCTTGGTTTTCAAGGTTTGTTCCATGCTGTCCTACACTGTAAAAAAATCTTTAAAAATAGGGCACATATTTTGAATTTTGCACTGCACTGCATTGTGTTTTATGATTAACGGAAATGTCCTCCGAAAATTACCAGTACATTTTCCGTTTTTTTACAGCGTACAAACAATTTCACATTAAGCACTGGCAAGTGTTTGAACTGCTGTATTGCAGACCTTATAATCATCCCAGATAAATGATAAAACAGTCTGCACACGAATCACCTTTAATTAACTCCAATATACCTTACTGTATATGACTGCGTAATTACAGCATCACAGCTGTCACAAGAAATTTACAACATTAATAACAGGGTTCCATTAAGTTATGATTTGTATTACATAACTGTTACACAACTATGATCAGGTGAACATGTTTTAGATTACATTTCTTACCAAGTTGTGAAACACACACCACACCACACACACAATAGATTTAATTTTTTAATTTATAATAATCAGAAAAATTGTGAGTCATAGTCATTACTAGTTCATTTCAATTATTTGCATTGAAACTTTATAACAGAGAGAGCTTCTAAATTGAATCTATTACCACACAAAAAATTACTTATGAAAATAACAGGAAAATGTATACTATATATCTCAAAGATCTGTTTTAGTCAAGTTTAACTGGATGTGCAGATTTTGACATCAAAAAATAAAAATACTGGAAGTTTTTTTTCTGTTACCTGTGTGATGGAGTTACCTGATTTTGCAGATGGGCTTTTCTCTTGATATTTGTGTGTGTCCTGATTCTGTACACATGTTTTGCTCTGAGAATCAGAAATCATTCTTATGGACTCTACAGATGCGTCCATGTTCTTCAAGGGTTGTGGTACAACTGGAGTAGGTGGACATTAAACAACGATTATTTAAGAATAGGTTCATAATAACCTATCAGGTGATCATACATTTCACCAGCAATAATATTAGCAACGAAAAGAACACAGGTGTGATTGAACACATTTGAAACTAAGGAACCTTCAGAGCTCTCCTAGATCTCGACCATGACACCTCCACAACACTGAAGGTATTCACTGGGATTAAACCAATAGAAAATCATAGTTTGCTTCTTAATAAGATCATCATTCAAACATATCTCTAATAAGCATTCAAGTAACCACTGAACACTTAAAACGCAAACTGTTTCTCCAATTCATGGAAGCTCATACTTACTAACAAATCTACCAATGGGTACACCACAGCATAAACAACTTTATTCGCTGCTGTTAACACACAAGTATAACAGCAGGTCCCAATGCACAGCCATTGACCATCTTGGATTTCTCAGTGCCATTGCTGTAGGCGCGGATCAACTAGAACCGTTTTAACTATCAAGACCATCCAAACAGAACGTCCGCGTTTTGATGCCAACGTTACCTTTTTAACGTCAATAACGGGGAAGGATGTCTATGAAATCATCGCAGCTCTTCGCCTCTCTCCTCCCGGTGGCAGTAACTTATCTGTCCTTGTGTCGACACATGCACGTTCCTTGTTTTGGAAGGCACTGTGACTTAAACTCCGCCTACACTGACCAATGCAAAACAGCGAGACTGAAAGTGTCAAGTAAGCAGAAGGGGTTGAAGAACTAGCGGAACTAAGCAGCTCTTACTGAGCTGTGTTCATAAATTAATATGCATTATTACACTAGGAAATTCATCGTCTTTCATGTTTGGACTGAAAGAAATAATGTGGTGAACAAAAGAAAAACTTTCTGTTTAGTGAAGAAGACTGCCGAATATGTACGTATAGAATTTTGTCAGCTGTTGCGGTGTCTGATTCATTCAGGAGTCGAGAGTTCGGTTCTTTTGATTTGAATCATGAAGTCAGTTCTGTTCAATGAATCATTGAACCGGTTCGGACTGAACGAGTCAAATCGGGACGACCGATTAAAAACTTAATTCCTTGAATACTGAGGGAGTTAAGAACATTTTGTGGTGAATTGAGGGAACTGGCACCCAGCAAACACAGAACACAGTGCTCCTAACGTTTTGGGAACGTTCTTTGTAGTTTATTTTCTGCAAACTAATTGTTTCCAGAACGTTCTGGAAACCAGAAATTGTTAGCTGAGATTGCCTTTTTCAGGTCAAATACTGTCATGGCGGAGCAACAGCTTGAAGAAAATGTTTTAAAATATTTAAAATCATGCTTACAAAACCTGAATATACATCACGGTTTAAATTCAGAGACATCTGAATCGCCCGCTTGAGTACCCACATGAAAAAATACTATATTAATAGTAAATACTATAGTGTTTTTGAACCATACTATAGTGCATTATACTGTATATATTATAGTATTTACAGCACTTTGTTAATGAATGCTACACAGCATACTGTAGTACGTGAACTGATAAACTGTATACTGTAGTATACTTTAGTTTTTACTACAGTAAACTGTATTGTAGTATAGTTGTCGAAAACTTAACAGTATTGGGTAAAGTAATTTGTTTATATTACTATAGTTGTGTTATTACCACAGCAACTATAGAATAACCACAACAAATTAATTCAAGTACTTTACTATAGTATTCAAAAACACTATAGTATTTACTATAAATTACCATAGGACTGCAGACCAACGCAAGAACGCACATCAAGTATGTTTCGGCAGAAGAAATGTTGTAAATAAAACGTTCTGTAAGTATGTTTGTGACTTGTATATTGGACAGCCGAATCAACACGCATACAAACAGTTGTCATGGACCACTTAATTGAGTTAAAGAATCGGCGCATTGTTTTCTCGAATCACTTCTTTGAAACGAACTGTTCAAAAGATTCGTGGAAACGAGTCGGGCTGATCAGACTAGTGCATGACTCGCTGGATTATGCAAGTGGTTTCCTTACTTCAAAATACCACACCCTCAAATGTCGAAAACACCGGGACAAAGCATGTATCTGAATAAGAAAACTGACTGCATCTTAATTTGTTCAGGTGACACAAATAGCTGGTATACAAACACTTCCGTTGTGGCTTCACAGCTGCTCAATAGTTCACAACCTACCGCGAGAATTTACAATATGCGTAAATTTACAATTTACAATAAGTCTTTTCTTTTCCATTCATACATAGTCGAGAAGTTTTGCTATATATATATTGCGTTTTCATTGTTACCCATTTTGTACTGTAATGCGAGTTATATAATGGAATATAAAAACTTTGATAACAGATTCGCATTCATGATGGCTGCAAAATCCATCTTGTGTATAATGTACACTACTACACATTAAAATAGAACTCTGAGATGTAGCTATCTTCAGTAGGGTGAATTAGGGTACATTTAGACAGTCATCAAGTGGACAATTTTACTTAAATTCACCTACATATTTTAATCTCATACGTAATTAATAGATTGTAATCATATATAAACATATATGGTCCAATATAACGTTTAACCTGATTGAAAGTTAACGTATGGTTGTGATAATAGCTGAAATGCAATATGGCGGTGTCACAGATAAGCTGAGTTTGAGTCATTAGACACTGTGTAAACTGCTGTGGTGTGAAATGTTTGAGTAGCCGAAGCTGTGGACTTTCCGTAGCCTACATACATAACTATAGACAGATAGACGTACTGTACTGTTATTGCAGTGCTAATGAAATCGCATGACATGTTTTTGTAAAATAATCACCGAGGACTATTTTTTAAATTTGTATAACAAAAAGATCACCGTGTTATTTCCAGAACATCTTCTATTGTAATATAGTGCCATCTACTGGCCAGATAATTGTAATTACATTGTAACTACATTACAATTAAAAGTTCTACGACAAAGACTGTGCGTGGCTCAGTTTGACAAGGTTCTTTTTTTCTTAGCTGTGAAAAATTGAAAATCTTAATAAACCACCACAACTAGTTTCAGCAACAACAAAAAAAGAAAAGAAAAAATAAATACAAATTCTGTCACACCAAACAAAGTGAACAGAAATTAAATTATTTATACATACTTTTGGTTTATAATAATTTCATTACATATACATTTGCATGTATTTACTGTAGCAGCACATTTTACTGCATTTTGTTGAAGGTTTAGCTTCAGATCATGTTTAGGAGAAAAATATGTGTGTCCAATCGTTTCCAAAGCAACATTGGGGGGGCGCTAGTGGATAAGATATCTTGTAACTCACTCCGTTCTATTTATGAACACTTTTTTTATTGCAATGCAGCATGGTCCCTTATAAAACATAAACATATTTAAATTGTAAGATTTTATGACACCACATCACATATCTGCAGGTTATTGATAAGTGTTATATTTAGATACCTTTTATCAGACCATGTTGGACTGTTAAGAGCCAAAGTATCTTTACAGTTTGTAATTCCCTGTGTATCCTGCATAGCATGTCTCTGACATCTCTTAAAAGCAATACTCAGGTTTACTTTTAACAAATTACCAGTAATTTCACTGATGCGTGACCTAGTTTAAGGCCTCAAGTGCAGCGTTTCTAGTGAACTTGCTCAGACCATTACGCCGGGTCTCAGAAAAGCAGTTCCAGGAGCTGCAGTTAATACATACAAACATTGACAGCTGCCAGAGAAATTAAAATTATGGCTGGTTAAAGATGGGGTTCAATGTGCAGGGATAGCGTGAGCACTGGGTTGGGAAAGTAAAATGTCGCACAACACTGAACTAAAAGCAACCTTTGGCCAGCTGAGGAGACTGATGACGTTGTTTCATGGCGTGTGCAGTGTTGCCAGATTGGATGGATGATTTCCAGCCCAAAAGCTCACAAAAACCCGCCCAAAACTTTAACTGTCAAAATAATGTGATGGAATATGTAAATCAAGGTTGATAATGGCCATTTTTAACTCCTTAAAACAAAATAATGTTGACAAAATAAATAATATAATGTTAGATAAATTTCGCAGGTAAAGCCTATGCAATTTATATGATTGAAAACCGCCAAACTGACCCCAAACCAGCCCAAATTTTGTCCACCCGCCCAAGACAATTTTTACCCGCACAATCAAATTCAAAACCGCCCAATTGGGCGGGAACCCGCCCAATCTGGCAACACTGGGCGTGTGATGTTTGTTACATTATATGAACCAGGGGCGTAGATTACGCGGGGGACGTGTCCCCCCCACTTTTAATATCACGTAAATTAGTCCCCCGCACTTTTTCGGGCAAGTGTGTTCGCATAGAGGTTTTCAAGAGCCAGTGTGAATAAATATAGATTTAAATTCAAAGAGACAGGATAGTCTGTGCATGATCTGATGTTTTATTCGGACCCAGAATAAGGCGAGATGAACATCGCGGAGCGCTAAACACTCATGCAGTGTATGTTTCATTCATACTCGAAGCCGGAGGGCGCTCTCGCGCAGAAAGTCGTAAGAGGAAATTCCTAATATTATGGACAAAAGCGTCCAGCTATCGCTGTATGAAAACAGCTGTT
>NW_015659390.1:131272-139734 GCF_001515625.1 Sinocyclocheilus rhinocerous
ACTAAATAAAAAATAACATGCATTTTGTATGATCTCTCTTATTTTGTTAAAATTATTCCCATTTTCACAGATTCTGCAAGGGGTTCCCAAACTTTCGCATGTCACTGTATATACCGGTATATATTATATATATATATATATATATAGAACATTTCTGTCCCCCTCACTTCTGAAATGATGGCTACACCCCTGATATGAACCAATGATTTAGTTTCATCTACAGAAAAAAAGAAAACATGCTAAAGTTGTTTTGGGGAAAAATAACCATAAAGTTTTATTGCGAACCAAACAAGGTCACATGATTCAAACATTTTACAATTTTACAGTACATTTATAGTTACATATAAGCATACCTTAAGTTTTTGTTCCATATACATTAAAACTAATACATAGACCATAAAATATACAAACAAACTTAAATAACCATACAATCATATTACATGGAATGTGATGTTTAGACAAACTGGCCCATTTCTGAGCTGTACGATTACTGTACATCCTAGGAGGCTGGAAGACTAAGGTAAAACAGAGGCGTCTGATTCCTTGGTCCAAGTGCGTATCTACACACATTAGCAGCACATCCCTCTAGCACCTTCCGCTTGAGTCAAAAGAACAAGAAAAACATAAAAAAGGAAGTGCTCTTTAAATTAGGAAGATAAATGTGCAACTTGATCCCAGATGCGCAACTGAAAGATCACAAAAACATCAGATGCTGACATATTTTAGTGGTTTTAGCGTCACGTTGACTGTATTTATATCCGACACAGACTGACGTGCCAGATCACATGATTTAGATTAAACAAACATGTGTGAAGGGGTGTTAAAACGAAGTACACACACGCACATACACATCCAATCCATCCAAAACAATGGTCTAGCACTGACAATCCTATAAAAGTAAATAAGCTGGAAATAAATCTCAAGAAAGGAAAAGTACATAACAATCGTCCATCAGCATCAATCTTCTCTCTCTCTTTTTCCCCATCTGTCTCTCTGACACAACCCGGGGTGAAAGCGGAGGAGAAATGGTGCATTTGGATGCAGTTGATGAAGATGACAAGTCTTTTTTTTAATGTGTAAAACTCAGGCCTTTTAACAAAGGCCTTTTGAGCTGCCGTACGCCATGTGCAAATGCCCCCTATCTGGAGGCAGGGAAATGAGACAGGGTTTGCTTTTCTCATAGTGATGCACTACAGGTGTGATTCCATGGGACAGCGTTTCCATGGTAATGAACTACAGGTAAGAGTCTATGGGATGGCATTTCTGCGTCGATGGGCTACAGGTAGGAATCCATGGCAGGGGCGTAAGAGAAGCCTAGAAAAGCCTCGGCCGCCTCTGTGATGCTGGCTGTGACTAGAGCACTGTCCGGGGAGCAGCCGATTGAATTCGGCACCGGCTCATCGGTGAACTCAGGGTCGAAGTGCCGTAAGTCATTAGGCCCTGTCTGAAACAAAAACACATCAAAATTACAATTAATTGATAAGATGCTGCGATATTTGCATAGCAGGATTCTCTGCATTCTCTTATCACAAATCAGCCAGAATGACTAGGTCCATTTATCTATAACACCCAGTTCTATGTGGTAATAACGCAAAGTCAATGCAGAAGAGCAGTGGAACGTACCACGTTGGGGTTGAAGGGCGGCGTGAGCTTCTTGGCATTTAGATCATCCCAGTTTACGGGAGAGAAGAACATGTGGTTCTTGATCTCAGTCTACAAAAGTGAAACAGAAGATACATTAGATACAAGAGCAACATAACTGCTATTTAATATGATATAGCTAATATATTAGCAAAAACTAATATATATATATAATTCCAACACACTTACAAAGTCATCAGTGAAGCCCAGTCTCTTGGTTCTGTCTTTTTGCAGCAGGCCCTCCAGCAGGTGTCTGGCAGCGTTAGATATGTTGGGTTTTAGCTGCAGTGGCTTGTTCAGAATGTTATCGTACATTTCCGCTGTGTTACGGCTGTAGAACGGAGGCTGTGGAGAAACCATAAAAGCAATCAGCAATCACGTAAAAAGCCAAGTACTCAAGGCAATTCCAATTCAATTAAACTAATTAGTTAAATACATTCAATTAAAGGCATGAAATCAATTTATTTTTCTGGAATAACTCACCAGGCCATATAACATTTCATACAGCACTGCTCCCAAACACCACCAGTCCACCGTCCGGTCATACGGCTGCTTGTGTAACACCTCCGGTGCCAAATACTGCAAGACAGAAGGAGAAACATCATGATGAGTTAGCTTACTGACTGCAAATGCAGTTGCATTGTTTGAAAGCAACCGCTTAAAAGTGAATGTTCTTTACCTCTGGTGTTCCACAGAAAGTTGATGTTGTTCCATTGGGTTCTATGTTCTCTTTGCACAGGCCGAAGTCGGTCAGGATGATGTGTCCTTGAGAATCCAAGAGAATGTTCTCAGGCTTCAAGTCTCGGTACACTATGTTCAGTGAGTGCAGGTACCCCAAGGCACTTGCGATCTCGGCTGCATAGAACCGTGCACGCGGCTCCAGAAAGCATCGCTCCCGTTGCAAATGATAGAACAGCTATGGAAAGACACAGAGAGAGAGGAGACAGATTAGGCTGTGAATTCCATATCCTGAATGGCATACTTAATCAAGGCTTTCTAGACTCCACAATCCCGAACAATGGCAGGAAATGAGAATGTACCCCCCCCGCAGCCCCTCAGAGACGTCTGTTGAGTTAGACCGAGTCTAAACCATCATAGCTGCTAAATCTGGCTCCCCTACCTCACACACTTTCCCCACCCAGCCATTTCCGGAGGAGAGTTTCCTATTCAGAGCCCACCCGCTCCTCTTTGCTTCTCATGACAGGATATCCCTTTTCTGTCTGCATCTACCTCACTGTCTCCAACATCTTTGACTATTTTATTTTCTCTTTTGTAAATATTGTTTTACTTCCTACAGAGTGTAGCTTCAAAAAAAGGCAAATGAAATAACGCACCTCTCCGCCATTGATGTAGTCCAGTACAAAGTAGAGTTTATCAGCAGTCTGAAAGGAGTAATGCAGGCCCACCAAGAAAGGATGTTTGACATTCTTCAGTAACACGTTGCGCTCAGACATGATGTGTTTCTCCTGAGGTCAGAGGTTAGAGGTCATGATAAGAGGTCAACCAACCATCTAGAACTACCGTGTTGTTTTTAAACACATGCATTCTCCAAAGCCCAAAGCAGCTGACACTAAGGAGTGAATTCCATACCTCTTTTTTCTTCAAGATGGCTTTCTTTTGCAGCACCTTGACTGCATAGAACTTCTCATCGCTCCGGTGGCGGGCCAGAAGAACCTTTCCAAAGCTGCCTTTTCCGATGACCTTGAGGAAGTCAAAGTCTGACGGTTTGGCAGCGGGGTTGGAGGAAGGGCCGAGGTTTATCTGCTGAGAAGGACTTGGCTGGAGAGGAGAGAAAGATGATTAAGCAAATATGATTCACATATTGTTTTGTAGAAAGATGCATGATGCATATACACACACATGCTTTCGTGACAGAAATAAACGCAGATTTACCGGTGGGGAAGGGTTGCTGTTCATCAGCTCAGCATCTTGTGGAGGTGTCAAGTTCAAGATGGACTGAACCTCAGGACTGCAGGAAGAAAAGACCACTGATGATCAGATGCATGGTTTTAACAAGAACAACTTAGCAAACAAACAAAGAGAAATGTCTGAATATGAGTAGTTATAATTATAGTTATATTATTATAGTTGTAATTTTATATTACTGCAATAATTATTTGAACAACAATAAAATGTCAAAAAAGTAAATAAAAAACATTTTTATACATATGTTCTATTTTGTAAATAAACACATATTTGTAATAAGTTTGTAAATACATACAATTTCTTCATACATTAATGTATATTTGAAATAAATATGTAAACATTTACATTTTCTTTACAGATTTGCATAAAATAAACTTACTGCTTGCATGCATAAGAGTTTGTGGAAAGCTTCTGGATAAAGTCATTCAGTCCCATCTTTCTCTGTTTCATAAAGGCTGCACATAAAAGAAAAAGCAAAGATAGAGAGAAAAAGTCCATTAAAAAGCTAGATCACTTAATATTCTTCCCATTCTGTGCTAAAGTTGGCTCAGGAGATTCCATTCATCTGAAAAACAAAGCCTACCACTGAGATTAGCTACTAGTCCTCTTGTTTTAGAGTAGGTCAAGTCTGGAGCTGGGACGCCCGTCTCCGTTTGGATTGTCATTGCTGTAGTTTTCCACTCCGGGCCCGTAACCAAAACGACACAAAGCGCTACTGAACTCCTACACTACTGCTCCAACTATTTAAAAGGCAGGGGGAGGAGGCTAGAGATTGCGTTCCGCTAAGAGGCGTGGCTTGGCGTGCGTATTTAGAGAGGAGGCGTGTCCTGACGCAAGTCTCTGTATGCGAGGGCGTGGCCTGGCGTAAGTACCGCAGGTTCTAGCGGAGTCAGCTGTGACGTCTATGAGGGGCCAGCTGTGAGTGAACGAGAACGTAACGCCGCAAAATCTGATGTTATGTTACATACAGTTGAAAACAAGATCTTCCCGGATCTAACAAGCTGAGCAGGACTACATGTTCTGTTGACAGGAACGTCAAAAGGATTCAAAATTGAGTCACTGTATTTCTCTTTTATAAACAAACCTGCCTGCCTTAGAATACAGTCATAATACAAACAGTCTTGCTACACATTCTCATTGCTACTTTATCGCAAGAGTAAACAATGTATTCAGTATGTAAGTGTACAAGTGTAAAGATAAAGCAGAAAAGATTCGGTTGATTCATCACACCTGTTCAAAGGACCTCCTAAAACAACTGCTATCCACGTGTGCACAGCTCTTTCACGCTTTACCTCACTTTTTTTTCTCAAAGCCCCATTTTAACCGTCGTGACAGATGACGCATGAATGAGACAAAAGCAAAGGAACTCGAGCCAAACTTCAGCACTCACTGGAAAAGTACTGACTGGATTAACGGTGAATAACCCGTTCTTTTGTGTGGGGTCTTTTTAATGAATCGGTTGAACTTGTTCACTAAACAGTCCGAACGAGTCAGTCGGAGCCGTTATCGAGTCTACTCACAACTAACTCACTGAACGAATAACGTTATTAAAATGCAGTAAACGTTAAATATGCGGATACATATTAAGAATTTTAAGTAAAATTCCACACCGCGATGTCAGGGTGTAAAAATATCATGACGTAAAATAAGCCGAATCTGTTTTTGAACTGGTGTTCGAAAGAACCGATTCGCGGAAAGGAGTCGAACTTCACAGAATTAATTGCTTCTAGGAAAATTCAAGCATTCTTCTTCTGCTTTCTTCCCTTCTGTCATTTAGAGCCCGTATCAGGAAATTTACATTAGATCATGAAATGTCCTAGTTTTCCACAGCTATGCAACTCTATACCCCAGCAGACTATTAATTAACGTCATTTAAAGTTACTCATTCAGTTCATTAAATTATAATAAAAGCTCAGACAAAAAGCCTCAAAAAGATTTAAACTCAAAAATGGTTGGGTTGTGGCAAAAAGCATTTTGACGTTAACCGCTTAGTTTAAGATGTAATGCTTGTAATTACAATGTATCTCATTTTGCAGCAGAGTTTTTTATACAGTAGATCGTGGCACTTAACCCAGCACTGTAGAGCTTTACAACAAAACACATTGAAGTCATCAGCTGTTCTCACGCTAGTATTAGTTGAATAAATTAGTTCCAGTAACCGAACAACACTGAGTAAATATATATCATGCATACATCCCAAAAAGTTGTTTCACATTGTTCATGATGCAGTGCATGGAAAGCATTAAATAATACAACATGAAGACTACAATAAACAACATGCACTTAATACGTATTTTTTATTTTTATTTTTTGGTTCTGCTTACATGTTGCTCAAACATGCAAGTAATACATGTTTGTACATTACAATGAGTTATACTGTTAAATAACTATTTTAACGTAGAAAAAGATTGAACGCCCCTTCCAGATGTTTAAATAAACCGCTATATAAACTATATATAGGCCTATTGTGTATTTTATACATATCACTGGTTTATTATGATTAATGGGTTTTTGAGAAAAGTGCAAACCTTTAAGTTCCGCTGAAGTTCTCATTGTGCTGTAAATCCTGACAAGTCTCTTATGAGAGCCAAGACTGACTAACGTTCCTTATGTTTGGCAAAGGCAGAGCCAAGTGTCTTTATCAGACTAAATCAATACAGATATGAGTAAGGTGTTAAAACCGGGTCACTGCCCCTACGGTAACACACCTACAAATGTCTCCAGTACACCCTAATTATAAGCGGACACCTCCAGTGGAACGTCATTTAAATAAAAACAGTTCCATAACACAATTTTTCCGCGATAAATTCGGCGGGATTCAACTTACATGACAGCGGAGAAGTTTTGTCTTTCACAGGGTCAGGAAAGAGCGTAAAGTGCCGCAGACACGCTTGATGAGAAAGTTTGGAGGTGAAAGAATTTTCTCAATCCGCCGCATTCCATCAGGGCTGATCTGACACCGGATATCTGCGGGGCGGAGTCTCTCCAGCCCTCCAACAATGTGCTGCACTGTTTTCATGAGAAGCTGAAGCTAAATGAAAACTCTACCTGAACACAGTTCTCCAGTTTTTGGGCATCATTGGCGAGTGCAACTCGATTGAGACCGATAAAGAGACTTTTAATGCGGATATTGAGTCCTGCAACTTTTTTTTTTGCAAAAAAGTTTTGTATTCTTTATGTTCTAATTAAGAGAAGTTAGATAAAGCAAACACCTCCTATAATTATCCACACCTCTCCAACACTAATTACAGTAAAGCATGAAAATGATCACACACAAAATACTCAAACACACAATCTTAAGACTGGGGCAAGTTGTCACACTGTATGAGGTAAGTCATAACGGAAACTATGATTATTACTAGTTGGAAATTATTTTTAAAAGTATTATTATATTACAATAGTTTTAATATAGTATAATATACTATATATTTTAAACATAATTTTTAAAAAAAAATATAAAGCACTGTTTTGGCCAAAATATATTTTGTTGTTTATTTAATTATAATTTAGCAAAGCATGAAATTGATTACATATAAAATACTCAAACATAAAATTATTATTATATATTATATTATAATAAAGGTTTAATCTAATATAATAAAATAATAACCACAATTCATAGCTAAATTGTAAACATAAATGTAAAAATATCAAAACATTGTTTTGGCTGATTGGATAATTGTAAAAAATTCGAACAAATTCTAACAACTTTCCTGTGTGTTTTAGTATGTCGTCGCTGTCATACATTACACTCCTTGCGGTTCTCTATATTTCACAACAGTTTTACGAAATGTTTTGAAACTTTTCAACTAAGTTCTCAGTTCAATACTCCTAATTTAGATTCTCTTCCCCTTGTCTCCTTGTGCTCATCATATCATCCAGATTCTGGTCTTTTCAGTCTCTCATTTTTTGTGTAAATAGGAAGTGAAATAGAGGTCTAGGAGAGGATAGAGAGACAGAGAGAGCACACAGAGATCAACGGGGCTTCAGTCCTAAGTGTCCAAACACTTTGTTTATTTATGTAGGAAGATGGGGATTACGTAAAATCTTATTTAAATGCAGCTAAGCACTCAATACAGGACCCAAACTTTATGCATACTAATGTAATCTTGGATCATACTCTGGTTTCAAGAGCATTATGCAATTTCCTTCACACATTCACATGAATGCATACAAATATGTGCGTACACAAACACACCTGCAGTGACTCTGTCAAGAGAAACTCTGGAGCTTATGAGATCATTTAGACAAATTTAGACTATGAGTAATGTAATATGAACACAAACAAATATATTAAAGATGCAGCTACTGTAGTTACAGATTATTGTGCCTTCATAGGGATTGTACTACATTACTCAATTATGAGACAGCTAAATGTCACTGATTGCAAATTCCCTCATCTCCAGAGTGCTCTATATTTTGGCATTTTTCGTTAAACGGGAAAGCACATTTTATCCAGCTGACCAGTCCCAAGAGACTCCGACTCCTCAGGACACTGTCCTCTCTGTGCCTGTCTTGGATTGAGTGTTAAAGGGTTAGTTCACCCAAAAATGAAAATTAGCCCATAAATTACCTACCCTCAAGTCATCCTAGGTGTATATGACTTTCTTCTTTCAGACGAATCCAATCGAAGTTCTATTAAAAATTGTCTTTGATCTTTCAAGCTGTTTCATGCCACTCAGCAGGTGTTGCATGCTTCAGTCCAAAACAAGTTAAATAAAAAGCGCCCATCCATAAAAAAAAAGGTGTCTCAAAAAGGCTCCGGGGGGTGAACAAAGGCCTTCTTTAGCAAATCGATGCGTTTTTGTAGGAAAAATATCCATATTCAAAACGTAATAATCACTTTAATGTAGCTTGCGCCAACAGTCCTACACGGAAGCAGCTCCGGGCGGATG
>NW_015659390.1:142604-192026 GCF_001515625.1 Sinocyclocheilus rhinocerous
TGTGTGTGGTGCGTTTCTACCATTATTGGGTGGCATTGGGTGCTTATAATTGAATAGTGTAGGAGTGTTTTATTCACAGAAGTGCTGTTTTGAGCACTTGCCTAAACATTGTTATTAAAGGTTCAACTCTAAGCCTACGAGGATCAAGGTGATTATGGGTTATGCTTATACAAGCAAGAGAGAAAAACAGGGAGAAGAAACAAAACAACTCAAAAAGAAAGAGAAGGAAGTGCAACGACACATAAGGAGAAAGATCCTGAAAGAGTTATAAAGGTGAATAAATGAGAAAAGATATACAAAAGAGAGGGAGAAAGTACGGAAATAAGGCAATGAATGAAAGAAAAGACTGGTGGAGAAATAAAGACAGAACCTACTGGTGTCAGACGGACAGCAATAATCAGAGTCAGGGTCTCCATGGTAGTAAAGGTCCATTGCCTGGGAAAAAAAATAAGTAATGTAGGTCAGTGCAATGTGTCTTCAATGAAAACACTCTTTTGTTGTCTTAGTACCGCATGTCTCTTTTGACCTATACACAAGAGGTCTTCTTCCTTGAATATGATAACACTGAATATTAGAATTAGGACTTTGGTTTATTAATAATGTGCTTTAGATTAGTCACATGGAAGATTTTCAAAAAGTTTTATCACGCATGCACACTCATCAGTGAAATTAGGACTTTCAGATGGATGTCACATCTATCTTAATCTACTGCTTGCAAAATATGAAATCATGTGACATCTGGCTTGCAGTTTTGCACCCAAGCTGCAAGCTTTCTGTATGAAGTGAGCAGGAGAGAATGAGCGACAGCTTGGGAGAGAGAAAGACAGAATGAGCAATTTCCCAAATCCACTTCTTTAATAACCTCTCCCCGGAGAGCCGGCATCTTTGCACGTGCACCTACGCTAATGCACCTATGCTAATCTTTCCCATCCCATGTGTCTCACTGCTCTTTTATCTTGTGTAAACAGCTAAGTGGCTAAAATTAAGTTCAGGCAACAAAGAATGAAGAAGAATGGGAAATGAGCTCAAAATTCAACAAACAATGCTTCCAGAAATGTGTTTTCTATGTTTGACAACCAGAAAGCATTAGTAACTTGTTTTTGTGAAATATTGCACTTTGTGCTGTAATTGCATGGTATATTTTGTTATCTAATGCAATGATACATGAGACATTTGTTTGTGTGCTGACCTGTGTGCGCTGGCGTGGTTGCCATGCCTCCTCATGCCCGTAAGTGATGAAGGGTCCGTTGCAGATGCAACATTCCAGCAGTACGGGGCTTCCCAGCAGTGGTGACATCGTCCAGGGGCAGATCACATGACCCTTTGATTCGGCCTCCTTCACCTTACTATCATTGTGATGTCGACTGAGCATCTTCCATTTTCTCACCTTTTGAAAAACCACAAATGAGGTAAGCTATTGCACTGACATGGCCTAGTAATAAGTCATTTAGTTGAGAGGATTCCAAACTTTTCAATGACAAGGACCCTTAAATATAATAAAAATATATCCCCTTGCAAGGAATACACTTCTTAAATTCTATATCTAAGACCTGCGTATATTGTGTGAGAAAAATAGCATTAAACTATAAAGGCAACATTACTTGTTTATATATATTTTGCGTTATATTGTTATTGCACTGAAGCCAAAAGAAATGATTATATGTTGCTGTTCAAGTTTGTTCAAGGTTAGGTTCAGTGAGTTTTTTTTCAAATATTACAGAAAATGAATACTTTTTATTCAAAAAATATGCATAAGAGACTGATCAAAAGTTACAGTAAAAACCTTTACATTGATATATAAAAAAAATTAACTCATGAACTTCAACTTCAATCATCATTATTGGTTTCCTCACAAATATATCAAGCAGCACCGTTTTCACCGAACTGTTTCAACACCAATAATAAGAAATGTTTCTTGAGCAGCAAATCATCATATTAGAATGATTTCTGAGGGATCATGTGACACTGAAGACTGGAGTAATGATGCTGAAAAATACAGCTTTGCCATCACAGGAATAAAATACATTACATTATATAAACATAGAAAACTGTTGTTTCTGCTGTTCACAATATTAGTATTTTTACTGTATTTTTCATCAAATAAATGTAGTTTTGGTGAGCATATGAGACATGTTTCAATATATATATATATATATATATATATATATATTTATTTATATATATGTACGTATGTATATATTGCAGAAATTGTCTGTGAACCCCCTAATTTAGCTCATGTTTTTACCAAAAAGTGACTCAGAGTACACTTAGCAAAGGAACAATCTCTCTGAAGTAATCTCAATCTTGTTCAAGGCTATAATGACAATAGATCATGGATTCACTATTGCAAGGTTAAAAAAAAAAAGTTTAGTTACCAGCTCAGACTTTAACCACTACGTCACAATACCCCATGAGTAAGCATGATGCACAAAAACAGCACAATAAGTGGCACAGTAAAGTATAAATAGTAGCATTTTGTCATCAATGCTGTAACTCTTGTCATGCGCTTATTTCAGTAAATAAATAATCAAGTAAATCGAGACATAAATCATCTCAAATCAAGGTTTTAGGAGTGAAATTCACTAAGAATATATAACGCTAATAGCTAATAGTTCATTTGCATGAGCTGACTGCATTGGTTTAGCACCTGATTCACAGGATAAAATACCTATTTTTGGATTTAAAAAATACCTATTCAAAAGTGTCTGTTTAGCAAATTGTCCTCTAAAGGTCATAGGACTAGATCTAAATTTGACTCAAAGACAAAATTAAGTGTGTGTGTGTGTGTGTGTGTAATTGTGCTGATAAAAGCTCAAGGGTCAGTGAAAGACGTCACAGCAGCGACTCAAGCTTATTCTATAATCCACAATAATCAGAAGGACACACACTGACACACACACTTTGCTCTTTAGCCTTTGATGCCAAGAATGAAGCACAGATTCCAGGGAAAGGTGATCTTGGAACTGTAACTAGCCTTTCTTAAGGGCCTAGTCTTGTGCACACACTCAGCCTGGCCCAAATATTTCAACATCAAAAGCTGCCGATTATGTAAGTGCACTTACAGGAAAATGTTAAGATAAAACATGGTTAATCAGCAGCTCTTCCCTCCCCTGTCCTCCAAACAGTGTGTGAGTTGGCATTTCGCATGCAAGGCTTTGCACTGCTATTGTAATCTAAAATCTCTCTGACAGTATTTACCAGGCAGAGATTTTCTAGTCAATACAAAGTCATTATATTTCCGAAGCCCTGGGCTGTGTTTGTGTCTGTTTATGTGTGTAGCCAGGGAGGTTGAATCGCACACTATAACTCTGTTTGAGGAGATTAGACCCAAACTCTTGTATGGGATTGGCCTATGTGGAATTCCCAAAAGGCTTCCTCCCTCTGCATCCCATCACGAAACCCAGCTGGGAACAAATGCTACTGAAAATCCCATTTCCTTAGCCTTCTTGACATGAAATACTTTTGGAAAGCTGTCCTGCACAGATGTCCTGTGATGTATAAAATGTTTCTAGCAAAAGTATTAATTATATTAAAAAAATAAACATGTTTATCTGTACTTAGCATAAAATATTTTCAAATAATACCAAAGTAAATGTAGTTGCTTTGCCATATTTTCAACAATTTTAGTTTAATATTTTTCATACTTCATAGTTCACACTTTAATAAATTTTACTAAAATACTTAACATTTATTCTGAATTCATAATATGTGCACAATTTAAAGATTACACACTTTAATTACAGTAAAAACAGTAATATTGTAAAATATTACTACAATTTAAAATATCCCCTTTAAATGTTATTTTAATATTTTTTACATGTTTTTAAATATATTTAAAAATTTATTTCTGTGAAAGAAAAACTGAATTTTCAGGAGCCATTATGCCAGTTTTGATCTTGCATGATTTTTATTATTTTCAATGTTGAAAACATTGGTTCTGCTTAATATTTTTCTGGATACATTTTTCTTTTTCAGGACTCTTTGATGAATTTAAAGAAGAACAGAAGTTATTAGATTTTTTTTTTTTTTTAAATGTATGAGACTTTACACGTGATCAATGACACGTGATCAATTTAATGCATCTTTGCTGAGTAAAAGTACTGATACTTAACTTTTAAACAGTTGTGTACATATTTTATACAATATATTACATTAAAATACATCCTATTTAAGTGTATACATCAAACTAAATCTATTCTATATAACATTTTTAGAATGCATTTTTTCATGCCCATAAGTGTTGCACTTTTAAAAATTAATTTGTCACACCGCAGGACCACTTCAAATGAACTCTCAGAGGCAAAACATGATTAAAACTGTGGAAAAGAGAAATTGTGACCAATCCCAGCACCTAAGATTTACACCCTTATTAATACAAAATTTAACTTGACATTGTGATGTTAATTTAAAAAAAAAACAATCATGAACACGTCATGTGTCAACTACAATTTATTAATTTCTATAAAGGCTAAAAATATTTTTTGAGCGCTTTAGTGTTTTAGTGTTCTTGTCTATCCAACCCAAGTTATCTAAATCACGACATACCATAAAGCTAAGCTGTTTTCACGTTACGCTATTTTAATGAATGCAGACAAACCCTGCAATTAAAAGAAAAAAGAAAAAACATTTGAATTGTGAATCAGTTTTACCTTTGAAAGGTTTAGCTCAATACAGTGGTCATTTTTGCCCCTGAAGAATAGCGAAGTAAAGCCCTACACACTAAATCCTGTAAGCATAATTAAACCCGCTCTGAACCGGGAAAGTATTCCATTCCCACAGAATAAGCATTACTTCCCTCCTAAAATCTATTAGCCCGCTGTGCTTCTTTGTAGGAGGATTGCGGAACGATTCAGGAAAGATTACAAAATGATTCAGGCCTTTTCTGCACCAGTACAAAGCTCTCTAAATATAATCGCTCCTTCAACACGATAGCAGAAAATATATAAAGTCATGAACTTCCTTAGAAGAACTTCTACCCAGCTGACACTGCTGGCCCACGCTTGGAAGGTGAGAGGGAATTTGGCTCGGAGCCACCCTCGACTGGCACAGCACCAGAGTTTGCATGCAACAGCATAGTTAAGGGCCGGGCGAAAGACAAGGGGCCCAAAACAGAGATAAAGAATCACCCGAACCAGAGCAGGAGCTCTGACTGGAACTGACGCTGATGTCGCCATTTTAAGGGCTCTGGTGACAGCACTTCTGTGTGGCGTGTTTTCCCCTGAAACCTAGTAACCATTAGCCTCATTAACCCCAACTAGAGATTCATAGGGGACAAAGGGTTATAGTGCCAGAGACGAGACGCGTGAACAAACAGATAAAAATAGTACTTTGCTAATTGGTCAGTCCAAAAGCCATTATTGTATAATCCTGATGCCTTATACAACACAAATGCTGTTTTGTACTGAAAAAGTCAGAGTTATTATAATAACCAAGCACCGTTATTATAGTTAACTAAAACCATTAAAACTGTTACTTCAAATGAATGTTAACTGAAATAAAACATAAAAAGCGTAAAACTTATTTTATTTCAGCTAGTTGCCAAAGCAGTTCTCATTTTCATTTAGTTTAACTTGACATACTAAAATAACTGAAATAAAATTGACTAATAACTATAGATATATTTAAGTAAAAATCTAATTTTTTATTAAAATATTTTTAATGAAAAAAAACTAATTAAAATGTCAAAAACATAAAAAACCCCATAAAACTTTAACTAAAATTAAAAAGAACAAAAATCATTCTAAATAATTAAAAAACTACAACAGAATCTCAGTGATTCTAAAATCACACTAACAAAGTCCACAGCATCTCAGCAGGGTTAGGATCCGTTTGTTTACGCGACGAGTCAAAGCTCTGGAATTCCAGTCACTGACATCAAAACAGCTTTGAACTTACGAGAACTAATGACACATGCTCTGGATTGTGGACAGATGATGGCAGAAGTGTGTGTTTTTGTGGTTGTGTTTGCCCAGGGGAACATTTTATAGCGCAAACGTTGCTCTTTCATGGCTCAGGAGACATTTGTTTTATTGTATTATTGTTGTCTCAGATGTTTCTCCTTAGGTAAAATAGAAATAGAAGAGAATAAAGCAATAAAATTAGCATATGTCAGATCACTAAGTTTTGGGAGAGGTCATTTTTACTTTAGATAGAATCTGACATTTAGAGGAGACATACAGTATGTCCCTTTCTCAGGGGATAAATCTAAAAGACTTGTGCAAGTTTCTTTGTGCTCCATTTAATCCCATTGCCATCTAGGAGAGGCAATTGAGAAATTAACAGGATCACAAGTCATTTTTTACCCTATGGCTTTCTTTGTTTTGCAGAACGCAAAAGAAGATATTTTGAGAAATGTGTTGGTGGTCTTTTTATTTTTTGTCGATACAATGAATGTCAATGTGGTCCAGTGTTGTTTTGGACACCACTGACTTTCACTGTATGGACAAAAACAGTTGAAACATCCTTAAATATGTATTATTGTTTTTCAACAGAAGAAAGAAATTCATAGAGGTTTGGAACGACATGAGGAGGGTGAGTATTTAAATTTTTGCACAAACTCTTCCTTTTAACACAAGTTTCTGATTATATTACTGTCTAAAAGAAACAAATGAGATATTAAAAATGTCTAATTTTGTCAGTTGACTTCACTTTAAACCCTCTACATTGAAGAGTTGAATCAGTCATAAGCAATCAGAAAGTTAATATAATCATCACGACGGGAACAATCTGCTTCATACAATAATTATTCAGCAGATCCTCCAAATAAATCACATACGATCTCATCACAGGCTCACCGAAGTACCGAAGGCCAGCGCAATGTGGTCAATCAAACTTTATGCTCATTTCAACCCGGCGAAACCTGGCACTATAAAAACTGGCCCTGCGTGTGTGCGTTTGTGTGATCCGCAGACCTCATGAGCGATGAGTCATCGGCGCAACCCCCCACTCCTCACATCTTTCTGCCACATTAATTCCACAAACACAAACAAGCACACAAAGCCACATGCAGAGCGAGAAGGAGCCCCACTGCTCTCCATCTTTTCACAGGGCGTGAAATAAAAATCCTTCCAGGCAACAGCTACTGTAAAACACGATCATGTTCCTTCTAAAGAGTCAATAGAACAAAATAAAGGAAACATAATACAGATCCATCACAAGCCTGGGTTACTGGGGGAGAGTTTGGAAGGACTTTAACTATAAAATCAATCCTCAGCTGTTGCTTTAGCAGAATAATAATTAAAAGGATGACTGAGTAGCGATAGATCTGAGCTGACAGTGATGATGAAGGCAGGTTATGAGGATGAACAGAATTAGATATTACTCTCAGGTTGCTGAATGAATTCAGTCATTCATGATGCCGCTGCGGCTCCTGCGATTCCATCATTCGCACCCTGATACACGTTACATAACTTCAGCCTCGAGACCGACCGGACACACAATGATGTGTCATCTCTCGCGCTTTTTCACTCTCCCATAATATTTCCTCTTCTCCTCTCCCATTTTCCCTGTCAGGACACATATATTTTTAACCCAACCTAACCTTGATACACAAGCTGCCCAATTGTAGCTCCTACACAGAATTCATGAATAAAACAGCTCAGGCATTAGTTCTCTGGTTATTTGAGAACTGTTTGTGGCAAAGCAGAGGAGAAGTAGGCAAGAGGTTATCAAATAAATCAAACACAAAATTCAACCAACCTCAGACGGCTACAAGTTTTGCCATTGTTATGTAATCGACACTGTCTGTCTGTCTGTCTATCTATCTATCTATAGTGCTGCAAATACACCAACATATAAGAGAAAGCAAGATATAATACAGCTAGGTTAATAGGTTGCATAAAATAATAAACTTACAATTTTAAAGATGGAAATCACATTAGTTCAGAGGTTTTCAAAATTAAATATGACACTTGTAAGGGACCCATTTACAAAAAAATTCTGCTCTGTAAAAAAATAGTAAGTGTCATATTATAAAAATAAAAGTAAATCAAATTATTAAACAATAAATTGTTAAAATATAAATGTAGACTTATTTACTTTGTATTAAATATTAATATGAAAATATTCAATAAATGTGTCAAAAAGTCTTTGTATTAAAAAATTTTTTATATTATATTTGTGTTCTTTATCTTATATATTACAGAAACAATTTCAGTTAAATTAAAATTTATTTGTATAGCACTTTTCACATTTTTTATTTCGCTTGTGTTGTGTTTCATAAAAATCCATTTTATTTTCTCTGAAATTTTCGACTTACACTCTCAAACCCCCTTGCAACTCCTGAATTAGTTTATTTATCACAATATCAGATTAATTGAACTTTAAATTTAAAATATTTTCAGTGCAAGTAAGGAATTTGCCATGTAAAATTAAAAACTTGCAATCTATAAAAATAATATTTCAGGTGTTTCTTCAGGTTTTCCTTTCTCTGTTCAAAACGTTTCACAATTTTCTTTTCTTAAAAATAATGTTTTAATTGTCAGTTTGGTACACAATTTATAGAGTTATGCTGTGTCTTCACATCACATTCCATTAGTCTTTTGCAATGTCCAAACAAAAGCCTGTTACTTCCTGATTTAACTGAAGTAATTCTGTGATGTTTTGTAATGTTAGTTGGTTTGTGTCACTGTAAAACATTCCATCATGTTTGATAAAATCACAGAGATCGGTATGACATTAAAATTTCAAATTGACACCTTATGCAAGCTAACATTATTCCTCACTGAGCAATGCCTAATTTTAGCTCTTAATTTCCATTCTGTTAGCTTCCAACCTCATAATTTTCATGCCATTGTGTAATTAATCAAATTATATGCTTCTGCAGTTAAAGTACCACAGCACATTTCTGAAAGTTTGCTAAACAAATGCTTCCCTAAATAACAACACATACAATACAATGTATTTCAAACTGCCTGTCTGTTACATAAACTGAGGGCACATATAGCGAGCAGTGATGCTGTCATGTGTGATCTCTCTCTCTGCAGGGACGACTGAGATACACACTCCATCTGAGCTCTGTGTCATCTCTCTAATACTCACTGTCTCTGAGAGCCAATCAAGCAGTCAGGGGAGCAACTGTGGAAGAAAGTGAGAGAGCGCTCAACTCAGCTAACCTACAGTCCAACCCTGAGAAGCTGTTTAGCATTGCTAAATGGAAAGACAACATGCTCAGCCTCTTATGCATCCCTACGGCACGCTAAGATTAAAAGCCTGCACCGCAAGGGATCAGAACAAACAAGCAAAATGGGGGGAAAAATGACATTAAGAGCATTTTTGTAGGTCCTGAAGTATGGATGGTGTAGAAATGATTAGACCCTGTTTATGATTGCGATTCTCTTCACGTCTGCTGTAAACTAATATCTGAGGTTATTTCAATCTGAATCCTTACCAGTCACTACAAAAAGTTAATTACATCAGTTTCTTCAATTTCTATTTCTATAACTCTGTTTTACTTTTTTATTGTATTTTTTAAAAAATTGTATAAAATCTTTGTATTTTATATATTTTCTTATAAAATATTGGTGTTCCATATCTTATATATTACAGAAACAGTTTGAGTTCAATTGAAATTGATTTGTATATCACTTTTTTTTTCTTTTTTTTGTCTTGGCAAATTTGAGCAGTTTTGTTACGTCAACATCTCTTCTGATACTGCAGATGAGACATGTGACACTGCATAAGTGAAAGTTTCAATCTACACCCCATTTAATATTAAAGAGATCTTATTTGTGATTTTCCTTCATGTGGGATGGAGTATTTTTTTCACAAAGGCTCTTGTGAAACCCAGTTGTCAAACACCATGTTTTTCAAAGTAGACAATTATAATATTTCATCATGTGAAAACATCTTGAATTGTTTAAGGCAATCTGTGAATATGAATTGGTGCATTTGCTCCTGTATTAAACGAGGCGTCTCAGGGCCGTACCCGAGTATGTCTTTACAAGCTAAACAATGAAATCTGAAAGGCATCCTCCAAATCACCAGCAGTGACTGACTAAAAGAGGCAGGGCACAGGGTCGTATGTCTTCTTTGTAGTTTACAATGTATTTAATGACTTCAATCCCTTGAGTGAAAAGCAATTTTCTAGGCCCCAGGAAATCCTGGAACTCACGGCGAGCACAGGCTGAGGGATTTCCACTTCTCACTTCATTTCATACAGCTGCCAAACAGCCAGATGAAAAAACAATCTCAAAGCTCTATATGATCAAACCTTTGTCTTTTTTTAGAATGGGGAAACAATGGGGAAAAAATCCTGAAATTAATGAAAACAATGCTTCTCAATATCCTACATATATAAACAGTTACACCGTATAGTCAAATCCCAACAATTCACTGCTCTCTTCCTCTCTCTCTTCTTTGATCAGATTTTCAAAGTCAGGTCATTGTATGTTGTCACTGTGGCAGTACACTAGCACTAGCTTTAAGCTTCCAAGACCTTACTCTTCTCTTCTTAAAATAATAATAATAATAATAATATTTTAAATATTGAAAAATTAATCTTATATATTACAGAAACAGTTTGAGTTCAATTGAAATTGATTTGTATATCACTTTTTTTTTCTTTTTTTTTGCTCATTTGTTCAATTGTTTCATAAAATCCTTTTATTTTCTCTCAAATTTTCTACGGACCATCTAAAATCCCCTTGTGGGCCCTGGTTTGAAAACCCCCAAATTAGTTAATCACAAAGTCAGATTTAAGTGAACACAGGGACGTTTTTTTTTTTTTTTTAATTTAAGTTCAAGTGGGTATTTTGCCATGTATCCAAGTAAAATTGGCAATTTATTAAAGAATATCTCAAATGTTTTTTGTATGTTTTCCTTTCTCTCATTAAAATGTTTCAAACTAATGTTTTCTTGGGAATCATCTTGTAGTTGGTCTAAAACTTTCTTCAATTTTTATCCGAAAGCGTTAAGTTCCAATAAAACAACGAAAATATACGACACTGTCTATTGACAAAAACTGCAATTTTAAATTATTATTTAAAACTTGTCTGTCAAGCAAGGCTCAAGATTGAAAGTTTAGAATCACTCCTGAAGAATGAATATATGCATGAATAAACAATTAACAGATGACGGAAAAGCTAATGACCTTGCATGTCTTGTTCTTGTCTGTCTGGCAAGGTGTGCATGGGGCACAGGGCTGACAGAGAGGGCTGGGGGGGTGAGGGAGATAGTATCCTCCAGGACTGTAGTGGCAGCAGCCGTAAGGAGCTGGGAAGTGTGTGTACCACAGGTCTTGGCCTTCCTGACATTTCGGACATGGAGACAGGAAGCCCTTAGCCTGCACCTTCTCCACATTCACCTTCGGATTCCTCATCCACCTGCGCACCTGAAGGCAAAACATGAAAGAGTTTTACATCTGTGCATTATATAATGAGTGGTGGTGCAAGTTGATTCAAGGGTTGGTAACCAGTAAGTTGGTGGTTAACTTGACCTGGAGTAGGAACCTAACACACTAAGTGCAGGAAACAAATTCCACTGGTCATGTGGCGATTGTAATAAATTTCCATGAAATGCTTATGAAACCATGTGTTGTATTAACAACATCTAGAATAAGTATGTTGGGTGTAGATATGAAATCCCAGAGGAAAGTGTTATGCTCAGATGTTGCTCGTTTATAGCTCAGGATATTTAATGGCATTCTCAGAAAAGTTTCAGCTTTGCATCTGATATTCGTCTGAAAACTTCTTAGAATACCTGACTTTAAAAATAATGTAAAATACAATAAAAGTCAAATAAAATTATTTATATTTATATAAATATATAATGCTCAATAGTACCAAGATAAAATAATGTAAAGTATTAAAATAGTATGACATTAAAGCATATATATATATATCCAGGAAATCCTGGAACTCACGGCGAGCACAGGCTGAGAGATTTCCACTTCTCACTTCATTTCATACAGCTGCCAAACAGCCAGATGAAAAAACAATCTCAAAGCTCTATATGATCAAACCTTTGTCTTTTTTTAGAACGAAGGAAACAATGGAGAAAGAAATCCTGAAATGAATGAAAACAATGCTTCCCAATGTCTCACATACATAAACAGTTACAGCATATAGTCACAGATCCTAACAATTCACTGCTCTCTTCCTGTCTCTCTTCTTTGATCGGATTTTCAAAGTTATGTCATCGTATGTTGTCACTGTGGTGGTACACTAGCATTGAACATGAATGAATCATTACACATGAATAAAACACATGAATCATTCTTTACAGGAATCAAACACTGAAGAAATGGCAACTCAATAAACCACTCCAAATACATGCTCTACTGATGACTCAGCAACTCACCAAACTTTAGTCACTAGAGAAAAACATCAGTGTGTGTGTGTGTGTGTGTTGCCCAGTGCACAGCGCAAGTTAACAAACCCACAAGTCAAAACACACAGTTAATGCAACACACGTACGAGACAACACTGCAAGCTGACCTACAAAAGACAAACATCAACCTTGGCACTGTAGAAGATTCTTTCTCTCTCAGTCTCGGTGTACACATAAATACATAATAATCCAACAAAACCATCTCACTGAGTCACTCTCTGACACTCCATCTGCTGTGTGTGTAAGCAGAAGTCTGGACTCAATCCCAAACCACACACACTTTCTCGCCTATAACCTAAACAAATACATTATATTTAAATAAATAATTCCAAACATGTTCAGATTGACCATTACAACAGTCACAAATCAAGCTGGAATAGCAATTTCGTTTTTTTTCAATTGCAAACAAAAGAAATCCATAAACAGTCTCAACACTAATGTCAAATGAGATTGAAAAACGTATGTGCATATTCATAACTGGATCTCGCAGCCATGGCACAAACAGCACATTATGTATATATACCACAACCATATTGGCTACTGCTGATGTTAGAGGTTTTTAAATATTGATTGATATTGGATATTTAATTGTTTATGGTCATTTCCCCTATTTGTACATTTAGATTACCTTTGTTGTCATCTAATGCTCACTTAATCTTTAAAAGCAATAATAATTGAATAAAATAACAATACAAATTAGATTTTTTTTAATTTTATTTATTTTAGTTTTATATTTTTTACATATTTTATCTATACATTTTATAATTTTTTTAATTTATTTTATTATTTATTTAGATAAACATTTATTTTATTTTAATAATATTTATTTAATTTAAATATTTTTTATTTACTTACCTACTTATATAAAATACTATATAATTTTAATATTGCTCATAATTTTGCTCTGAATTTTGTATCCCTATCCAAAAATGATTGCAAATAACCACAATGTAATAACTACAAATAACTACAATGTAATACATACATACATACATACATGCATATATTTCATATACATAAACACAGATAAATATACATACTTCACTTCCTCCATAGAGGAAAATACTTTTAAACCCTTAAAACATTTCTGTGGAAATGACTTGAGCCCGATTCAAACTAAATTCGTCCACCGTGCAACATGTCAGAGCATATGCATTACCCACCAGGCCACGTCTCCAACTGAACAGCACTTTTAAGTCTCCACAGAAGTTCTGCACCCAGCATTCTCACAAACTCACCTTCCTCTTGACAAACTGGAAGGCAGAGCACTTCTTAAAGGAGAAAGACTGTTTCTCTGCATTATGGACCAGCCTCATGGCCTCTGGCCGGCCCGCGCACTCTGCGGACCCCAGCGTGATGCCTTTGAGAAGGACGAGAAGGTGAAAACACCATTATGAGCTCTTCTGTGTTGCCTGAAGCAATTACAACAGCACAAATCTGTGATATCTGTTGCCTGACAAGCACATGTGTGTGTGTGTGTGTGTGTGTGCATGTCTGTGGCCGTACCTGTGTTGTCGTCCTCCTCGGTCCAGGTTGTTATGATTGTCACTGCTGACCGATGATATCAGCGCTGCGCTGATGCCGTGAGTCCGTCCCGATGATGCTGCTGGATTTCACAGCATGTCTCTGCAGCACCACCACTGTGTGAGTGTGTGTGTGTGTGTGTGTGTGTGAGAGAGACAGACAGAATGAGATGGAGCCGAACAGACACCTTGTCAATGTGACAGAGAGAGAGTGTTGCAATCAGAGAGGAGCGCACCTTCCTCCCTGCCCTCTCTCTCTCTCTGTAGCTCTTCGTCCTTCTCCGATGGCACGATACACTCTCTCTCCTCCTCCTCCGCCCCTTTCCCACTGTGCTTTCTGCAGAAGCAGATGCTCTCTCCATCGCAGCGTCTCTCTCTCCATCCCACCCTCCCCGCTGCTTTGATTGTGTGAATGGAAGGATGGGCGAAGGATGAATGAAGGCTGATGGATTGGATGGGTGTGTTTAGCCTGACCAGTGCCGTTACAGGAACCGCTGCAGTGCTGCAACCCTCTTCTGACTCACACACACAGCATCTCTCAGGCTCTTTTTCTCTCAGTCCTACCTGTCTGTTTTTCTGGATTCTCTTGGTCAAGAATCATTTATGAATGAGCGGGGGTGAATGAGTCAACAGGTTCGTCATCCTGCGAGCAGCGGATGTCACACATCTGCAGGGAGAGGGAATGGAAGATAACGAGGGGGGAATCGATATACTGAGTTAAAGACATAATGACAGAGATCCATCAACTCCTTGTTCTTCTGAGTCAGTGGTAAGTATATCAGGATGCTGACAAAATTCAACGAAAGATTCAAAATGGCAGCATTTGGGGACCTTATTTTTTTGGTAAATATGTTAATTTTACAAAATAAACCAAACCAAGTAAGAATGGACATTTAGGATTTTCCCTCAATAGATGTTTATAATATATATATATATATATATATATATATATATATACACACACACAGTATATTGTAACATAAAACCACCCCACCTATTAAATAAAATATAACATCATTATTAGTTATAAATATTACTATAATTATATACAATAACAATGCAATAAACAATACAATGTAACAATCTATATAATTATTATTCATTAAATTGTATAAAACAATAAATATTTATATGTTGTATGCTGTACTATAAAAATATATATAAATACGTTAAAATGTCTAAAAATGTAATAAAATGTAGAGGTCTGGAAATGTATCTAAAAAGGTTTGAAAGCATGAACTGATTAAATATATACATTGAATGCAATTTAATGCATAAATGTATTATGTAAATGTAATATAAATAGTAATGAATAAAAAAGACTATTAAAAATAAGGCAAAAGAGTTAATAAAAAAATTTAAAAAGACTATAACAGAGATAATAAACAGGCAAGCAAAAATAGCAACTAAACTGTCATGACATTAATTAATTGAGAATTGTTTATGAATTGACAGTTTCAAGTAGCCTGGCACTGTGTGTAGTGACTAATTTTTATTCATCATGCGAACACAGCTGGCAAATAATTTTGTGAAATCTCAGTGGTCATTTACTTGATTTGTGTGGATGACAAACCTTGTGTAACCTATATGACTCATAGCTCTAAACCTACATCAAAGAAATCTGAATCCCCCACACACACACACAAAAGAAAAATATTTTCTTCTATTTGGAGATGACAGAAAGATAAAATGCCATACAAAGGCAATTTCACAGATTACAGATAAGGAGAAAATGCATTTCCCATCTTGACTGTGAGAGCTGTCTGATTCACTATAACAGACTGGATCCTTTTATTCGAGAGCCAACCTGAGAAAGAAAGAAAAACGTCTTTCATCCTGGACAAAAGAGGTATTCATTTTATGCATATCACTGATCTTGCTGTCTTCTCTGCCCAATCAAACCCAAAATACCCTGCAAAGAGCTAGAAGCCACCAAAGAATAAACTGCTGTTGGAAAATATGATTATTATATGCGTTTCATGGCTCACGCTCTTTGTTTTTCATAAAAACCAAAAAAAAAAAAAAAACAGGTGATGCATCAGTTTTAGCAGTGAAAGGAGTCTCATATAATCTGTCTGATATAATCAGTTGCTCCGTGAAATATGAAACGTAGGAAAAGCGAGCGATTTCAGATATCCATAAGTCAAATAAATCTGCATAATTTCCTGGTGTGTTATTTGGAGAAACAGCTGCTTCACATTGTATAAGAATGACCCATTAGACCACAGTATTTTTTTAGACACCAACCTAGGTTGGATTATTCCTGGTTATTATATTTTTGAGAACAGACAATTAGTTAAAACGTTTAGGAAAAGTGCACACACAATCTGGGTTGACTTTACCCATCAAAATGCAGATTTGCGAGTGGGAGCACATCTTTAAAGTCTTTACAAATATCATTGCCATTGGATTGTACCTTTAATCAATCGATATCTGTATACATATATTTAGTAATCAAAGCACAGTGTAGCAGAGGGCATCTATTATTTATAGAGTAGTTTATTCATCAGCACACTGGCCATACTGTCCAATGAATTGAGTCTGTCAGGCACACGGCATATACAACCCAAACAACTCCAGCAAAAGAAATGTTTTTCTTCTTGTAAGTATGCAAGATAAGACATTAAAACTCATCATTTTGACATAAATTGACACATAGACCAGACAGAACCTCTATTTCTCTCTCTTGTGCCTTCATATCTCTTTGATGTGGGTTTCTCACTCTCAAGTTGTTATTCTGAGATACAAATCCGAAGATCAAAACTATACAGAGCAACAGGAGAGAGAGAGCGAAATGGAAATGTAGGGAACTGTAGTGTGAATGTATCTAGAAATGGAAAGAAATTCTGCAATTAATCTAGAGGACATTTTTGCTCAATCAATGTCTGTTCGTAGCTCAAGAGACTGAAAAGGAGCTTTCAGTTATGTTTCATACATACTGCGTTTACATTTTATTCTCTTATGCTGCATTTATTTGATCAAAAATAACAGTAATATTGTGAAATTTTTGAAGTTTGTGAAGTTTTTTCTCTTAGAAATCATTATAAAATGTAGATTTGGGGCTCAAGAAACATTTCTTATTATTATCAGTGTTGAAATCAGTAGTGCTGCTTAATTTTTTCTTTTTGTGATACATTTTTCAGGATTCTTTGATGAATAGAAAGATCAGAACATCATTTATTTGACATGTATATCTTTTGTAACATTATACATTTCTTTACTGTAAATTTGGATCAAATTAATGCATCACTGCTGAATAACATTATTAATTTTTGTCAAAACGAAAAATCGCAGTGACCCCAAACTATTGAACGGTAGTGTAGGTATCAACAGATGTTACTCCTAAAATCAGCTTGTTCAAATTGCTTTAATACAGTAAAAGTATAGAGATAATTTAGTCTCAGAAGAATCTGATGAGACATGCTTAAGTTCATATTGAGATCAAACCACTTTGAGATCTGGTTGTGATCTCTACTAACGGACTATTTCTCAGAAGAAAAATTCAAGCAACAGAAGACTCGAGCAAAAATGTCAGTTTGCTCTCTATTTAAACCCATTGAATCAATTTAAATATTAAGGAGATCACATCTGCGATCTTTCTTTTCTGTGGGAAAGTTATCTGGAAATGAAAACGACAGAATCATGACTAGTCATAGTTATTTCTCATAAGAGGTGTTCTGGAGATAAATGTCCCCCTCTTCCTCACATCACTTCATATAAATGTTGAGTCATCCTCGGCCGTATCTGTGTGTGTGTGTGTGTGTGTGTAGTGTAATTTGAGCTGTGTTTTGAGGAAAAGATTAGATCATTGTTGGAGCGTTTTGGCCTTCAGTACCTCAGTCCAAAAAAACCACAGGGACCATGATACCAACAACATCATCTGCCCTCTTCTCCTCTCCTCTCCTTCCAAATGCTCAGCTTCTTTTCAAAGTTACTCTCTCTCTCTCTCTCTAACACAAACACACACACACACATAAAAGAGAGAGCGTGCGCCTTATAAAATAAACATGATTCTCTGCTCATCTCTCTCTATGCTACAGGGAAGGCAAGATATCTTTGGGGACACAGTTTCTCTCTCTTTTCTTTTTTCTCTCTCTTCCCATTCTCAGAATAGCTTCTTTCCCCTCACGTGCTGATGATGCATCAGAGCCAAACAGAATAAGTAACACGTGAGAACGTGAAATCTCACTTTACCAAACCTGAGATGTAAAATGCATGACATGAAATCAGGCCAGACAGACGGGCGTATCGAATTGGATACATTGGCATAATTATGCATACAAAAAGGGAAAGACGCACAATTTTGCTCCAGTTTTCCATTTAAAAAAAGTTTATAAGGTAGTGGTACATATGCTAATATAGCACCCAGACTGAAAGAAATAGAGAGAGAGATGGAGAGATGGCAAGGCTGGAAGGTTGACAGGTGGAGTGGGAGGAGTCGCTGTGACTGATGCATTGGCTCATCTTGGTACTAAGTGTGTATGTGTGTGTGTGTGTGTGAATGTAGGATAAAAATGACTGCAATGGCTGATATTCAAGGCCGCTGACAGGAAGGTAAATTAGAAATGTAATCTCCGCACCACAATATGCACATTTTTGTTCATTTATACGCAAGCATTGGCACTTCTCAAAGAAGACAATTGCAGAATGTGGTCTAGAGCAGCTAGCGAGATAAAACCGATGTCGCCGACATCTTTAGCTGAACAGCCAGTATGTGTCAGCGTGTCAGATTTTCAAACATGACGAGTCATTAAGATTCTGAATCTCCCAGGATTCAGTGTTTCTCAGACTTCTGCGGCGAGAGCGAGACGAGTGTGGGAGCGAAAAGAGCAGAGACGTATCGAGATGCTTCGGCAGGGGCATCTGTGAAAGGAGTGTGTGTTTGTGTGTGTCGTCTCTGTGCATTAGAGGTATGTATGGAAGCACTGACTCTCTCTCACACACACATACACATTTTATGCTCATATAAACTTATAAATTAAGGTTTGAGTTGCTGTTCAAAATACAGGGATGCAGGGATTCTAAATTTTCCTGTTTGACCGTTTACAATGGCTAGAAAATGAATTAAAAAAATTCACAGTTAGAATGTTTACATTTCATAGTGTTAGATAACAAAATATCAAATCTACAGTCAAGTTATACAACAAGCTACAAACAAAAACAGGTTATTACAAGTTATTTAAAAGAGCAATATGCTTTTACAAATATAAAAACTAAAGTATCCAGTGACTGAGGTTTGTGTATGAATAACTGAATCATCCAAATTAGAGTGACAGTATCAAACTCAGAGGTAAATTATAAATAAAATACACTAATTTATGAAAACAATTATTTTTTTCCCTGTTCATTTACATCGGAATGAATTGATTTACTCAAATGAATCTGACTTTCCATATGGGAAAGAAGACCATTTAGGACAAACTGATTCACTAAAATGAATGAGACTTTTCAGCTGTACATAAGAGAGGACCAAATGAATCAGTTCACTTTCTAAATGTACACGACAGGACTGTCAGAACAAACCGATTCACTAGAATGAATCAGATTTTCCATCGATACATCAGAGGACTGTCCAAACAAACCAATTTATTGCAATGAATCAGAATTTTCTAATGCAACATATGAAAAAGAGGACCATCCAAAAAAAAAACATTCACTAGTATGAATCACACTTCTCCAGTGCTACATGAGAATTATTTTTAACTACAACTATTAAAAACTGTAATTTACATAAACATGAAATAAAACAAAATATAAATATTAAATAAAAAATTTAAAAATGTTAACTTAAACAAAAATTAGAAACATTCCCTCGGCAGCTAACTAAAATAAAGTTTCAATAAAGTTTAAGTAATAAAATTACTAAAAAATATACCTGAAATGAAAATAATTATAGACAAATAGAAATATTCAGAAAAAAATACTAATATAAATATCAAAAGCACATACATTTCTAAAATTACTAATAATAAAATACTAAAATTTGAATTAAACCATAATTAAAATCTAAAATAAAGTTACTTCAAAATATTAATATATAAGTATACTATAATAGTATATAAATAATATTAAAATAACACTGTGCAAGATATGAAAAAGCGGACTGTCCGAACAAACTGATTCAGTGCAATGAATCAAGCATAAGTGAACAGACCAATTAGGGCTCATAGCATTTGGTCATGCTACACTGACAATCTTTAAAGAAGGAGCTAAAAGGTCTAACATAATTTGTTTTACATATCCATTGATTTGATAAGTTGTTATCTAACAGAATGACATTTAAGCATTTTGTAAGCATGTCCAAACACTTATTGTGAAAACTCCATATTTTTGTATTATATGCTAGATTAGATGCTACTCTCAAACATATATTTACAACCTCCCAATTTCTATATACACTTATTAAAACCCGTTATAAACTGAATGTAACCTGCTGGACTGGCTTAAATGACAGCATATGTGTACAAAAGCTGTTTTATCTTAATGGGCATCAGGAGGATTGTATATCTGATGGTCTTTCACATTCTCTGCACACAGAGAGAATGATTGAGGGACAGATTGATTATGCCCTGACTGACACAACAACAGACTGGATGCATGGCATGTGTTTGAGTGCATTTCATGCTTGACCGTGAAAGTGACCGTGTCAAACATGACATGAGGTTAAGCCATAGACATATGCTGCTGCACAGACCCTTTCTCTGCACAGACCCCCACCCCCCCACGGCACTCAGGGCATGTGTGTATTTTCTATAAGTCCTTAAACTGTTCTGCATTTCTGAAAAGGTCAAAGCACAAGATGAGTGAGATAAGACAGAAAGAAGAAGAAAGAAAAAAAAGAAACTATGAATGATTTTAAGCAGCAGGGATAGGGGGAGGAGAATCCCATTATTTTGGTAGTCTATATTAAGCTCTTGTCACAGTATAGCTCTAATGTCTTTAAGTATACAAAACTGCATTGAGGATTTTCCATAGTTGCACAACTGTTTTGTTCTTGTTCTCAACAGTCATCTAAACAAACTTCATTTACAGGCTTACATAAAATCAATATAATTATAAAACCTACTTCATCTTTCTGTCTTATCTCACTATTTATTATTATACCTTCTTTTTTATACGTCATTATACATTATTTTTTTTACTCATTTTTTTTTGTTGTACTTTTTAAAACTATTTATTTCAATTATTTAATAAAAAATGATAATAAAATGGAATAGATTATAATTATTAAATGGATAATTCCATTGCTGGATGCTGATTGGTCAATACAGCATTTAAAAGTGTTAAAACACTCTATATTCTAAAACCACATAATTGGATGGAAATGGTATAAGCCTAACATATGATGAAAACGTGTTTACATTGATACTATTAACTATATTTAAGGAGATTCATGCTTAAAATAAGTAAAAACAACAGGAGTGAATAGTTCCCTGGTCCCCATCCAATTTTAGTGCATGGAGAAAAAGAAGCGTGGACATTTTTCGGTGAACTATTTCCTTAATATCTCATGCAGTTTTGCTTCTCAGATACATTTATCCTGCTAAATTTTTTCTGGAAAACATTGCAGTATGATGTTGAGTGTACTCTGTATGCAGTGAATGTGCAACTCTTGTAAACTAGATAACAGCAGTTGACTGTAAGAGGATTGCAGCTGGACAGCGTTTCAACGCTCATTTGTGGAAATGCCTCCACTGACTTAAAACTAATGGCAAGGAGTCACTCACAACCCAGACAAGACCATACAAAGAGAATATTTAACCAAGATAGAAAGGAAAAGAGAAGGATAGAGAGAGAGATGAGTCAGAGAGATGAAAACAATAAATTTGAGACAGAGCAGAAAGGACGGCTTGTGTTAAAGTGAATTGGATATGAGCAGAGAGATCCCAAAGGACTCGGCCTGGATTCTCACTGTTGAGAAAAAAAAAAGAGAAACACACCTCACTCTCACAGCTGATTGGTCCAAAGTCACCCCCAATTTATATCGACATCGTCCGAAATGCTAAACTGTTCAATATTGAGAAGAGTTAAGATAGAGAGAATGTTAATGACCCAAAGAATGACAGAAGTGAGCATCCTCTCAACAAATCTCTCGTTTCCTCACACAGGCATATGCAGGCAAGCCGTTCTCACAGTTCCTTGAAACCTGTCAGATCTGTAGATTTTACAGACAGCCTGAAGTGGGATCTTAACCTAGTTTCACTTCTCTGCTGCAGTTTTGTGGCATCAGGTTAAAAATGCAGAGGATATCATACATGCATACACAGTACACACACCCTGCATTGTTTCCTAGAGGCTTAGTGGTCATTTATTGTCCAGTGTGTGGAATGCCATTGTACAACGTTACATAACTCAACAAAAGTCTTCCTGGCATTAGAACCAGTGCTGATAACATTCCACTGCCCTTCAAAATGACCTTCAACACACACACAAACTCAGATTTCTACTCTTTTCCGATCTAACATCCTTCTACATATTACAAAGCTATGAGGTTACTTGAACATGGTCTGAATGTGTGTTTGAATGGATTTGTGTGAATTATGTGTTCATGTGTTTTTACACACTATGTGTTGTATGTGCACAACTGAGTAATTCTGAAACTGAGGAAATGCAGTGAAGCATGCACATCCAAACATGACTAATACAGGTACGCGACAAAAAATATCAAAACATGATGTTGCTTTTAAAATTATTTATTCATTTCCTCATCAAACAGATGTTTAATGCCATATGCTCTTCATCAGATTTTGGCACGAAATTCAGCAAAATGGTGAAAAGAATAAATATTTATTAATTTTTTGTTGGCATGAACAGTGTGCCAGCAACATGTTTCAATTCTTAAACTGAAAATCTTAAAAAAATATTAAACTTAAAATCTTGCTGCAAACAAGTAATTTCTTATAATATTCTTCAATCTCTAATAACACTACAGCTGAAAAGTTTCGGGGTTGGTAAGATTTTTTTATGTTTTTTTATTGCTCACCAAGGCTGCATTCATTTGATCCAAAATACAGTAAAACAGCAATATTTTGAAACATAATTACTATTTAAAATAACTGTTTTCTATTTTAATATAATGTAAAATGTAATTTATTCCAGTGATGTTAAAGCTGAATTTTCAGCTTCATTACTCCAGTCTCCAGTTACACATGATCCTTCGGAAATCATTCTAATATGCTGACTGGTGCTCAAGAAACATTTATTATTATCAATGCTGTGATGTGGAAACATTTTCAAGATTACTTAAAGTTCAAAAGAAAAGCATTTATTTGAAATAGAAATCTTTGGTAACAATGTCAAAGTCTTTACTGTAACTTCTGATCAATTTAATGCATCCTTGCTGAATAAAAGTATTCATTTCTGATGAACTTTTAAAAGCTCAGAAGCACAATTATTTGTTGAATAATTTACAGTGTGTGCAAAACGTGGGCTACGCACCTCACGAAAATCATCTCGCTTGATCACTCTGTCCATCAGACAAGTATGTCAGCTGCTGTAGAGGTCCAACAGGATGACTCACAATTTCCTGAAGCATTAGTGAAGATCCGGTACCCTTGACTTCCTTGATCCCATCCGGAGTTCCAGCTTCAGGCTGCCCAGAGCTTCATCAGGACAGGACTTACAAGGCTTAATCTGTAGTGAGAAAACAATCATGATCACACATCCTGAGCCCCTCAAATGCGATGGGAGTCATCAATCAAAAGACACATTGGACCCCATTTGCACCATATTAAATGTAAGCAACTTGTGATCAGATCACCCCAAAACAGATATTACCGTACAAAATAAAATTATTTGAGCTCTTTCTTGGCTCACTATAATAGCTAATATGAAAGCAGTTAGTTTAACAGATGTCAGGAGTGTTGTCAGCCACGTTTTTTTAGGAGTTTGCAGCATGGGGAGTGTATTGTACGGTTTTCAAGTCGGCAGTGCTGCTTTGAGCTGTATGAATGAAAACTAATTAGTTAATTTCATTATTTTGTTACAGCTGGAAACATTTCTAATTCAGTGCAGCACTGTTGTGTGTGTTGGCTGATCAGTATTCAGACTGTGTGTGCACTAAGATGATTTGTATGCGTGCTGTGTGCTCTTACGAGTTGCGTAAGCACCCCTCAACTCATCCTGCGTGCTGATTGGCTGGAACTTGACGTCACACAACTGTAAGGGTCTCATCTGACCACACAATGATACAGGCCACACATGGAAACAATGGTATCTAGGCAACAATATCCCAGCAACAGCATCCGCCTCTCACGGGACAGAGTGAAACAGGCAACTTTCGTGGAGAAGTTTCTACATTCACATTCTAGTGAGTATTTGATGTATTAAAGCGAAGAAAATTCTGTCATTATTTACCTTCATATCGCTCCAAAGCCGCATTTAATCTGTGAAAAACATAAAAGAGAATTTTCAAAGAATCGTCAAGACGTTTTTTTAAAAAAACGACCATGAGCTGTCAAATACATCAATAACATCAAACATTATTGATTCATCATTTCACCAAACCTGCATCATCAGAGCTATATTTGATCTGAGAGCTGAATATATCCAAAAATACAGACTTTAATTTTGGGTAAGTTCATGGTGCCGAACTGTCATATGGCTTCGGAAGACTTGGAATATAAGGACTGAGTTATATGGACCGCTTCTATTGTGCTTTTTTGGGGAGCCTGACAGCCTGTGTTAACTATGAACTCTTGTTTGGAACAGCATTAGGGTGAGTAAATAACAGCAGCATTTTTATTTTTGGCATTTTTGCTTGATAAAGCCACATAATGGAATAAAATGACATTCTGGTAGCCAGCTTTAAGACCAAAAAGCATATTACCTCTAAAAATCACCCTGAGCAATGAACTTCCTCAATTCTGAGCCCCAATTTTCAACAGCAGCTTTATAAATGTGTGTGTTCTTGGTACTTGAAGGCAAAACTGAATTCAATTTGATCTGCTGAGAAACACCATATCTCTGGAATATATTTCAACAAGGTAGCACATATAATTCATATAAATTGATCTGAAATTGCAATGCGTCACACTGCTAAACACCATAACCAAAAAAAACAAACAAAAAAAATCTGAAAACTAGATTAGAGGCAATTACCTGTGATAAAATGAATGTTTTGTTTGTTTATCACTTATTCCAGATGCATTCATTGCCGGTGACAGCATAATTTAATTATCTCCCATCTTCAGTGATTAGTATGCAAATTCACAGAACACTTAAGAATGTACAAAGAGTAAGGAAAACTTCAGCAAAGAACATCACCAACAGCTGTTAAGAATCTGTTAAGAATATTTGAATTAAGAATTAAGAATAACTGTCTATTGCAACTCTATTTGTTAGGCCGTCTTCTCTTTTATTTCTCCCTTCCTCTGTTTTTTTTCTGGCTCCCTTCTTATATTTTAATCTGCAGAATATCATCTGTATAAACAAAATAAGCAGGTAAAATAAATAAAAATT
This sequence comes from Sinocyclocheilus rhinocerous, assembly GCF_001515625.1. NCBI lineage: Eukaryota > Metazoa > Chordata > Actinopteri > Cypriniformes > Cyprinidae > Sinocyclocheilus > Sinocyclocheilus rhinocerous. The sequence goes on from NW_015659390.1 coordinate 167,915, forward strand.
AATAACTGTCTATTGCAACTCTATTTGTTAGGCCGTCTTCTCTTTTATTTCTCCCTTCCTCCTCTGTTTTTTTTCTGGCTCCCTTCTTATATTTTAATCTGCAGAATATCATCTGTATAAACAAAATAAGCAGGTAAAATAAATAAAAATGATGGTAAGACAGTTAAATTCTAATATCACATCCAGTCCCAGACATTCAGGGCTTAAGGCTGATCCTAAAAACATAGACAAATTACCACTGTGAATCACTGCTGGTGAAGATCCTTGTGTAACCTGCGTTTGGGGGAGATGCTGTGCTTGTTAAGGGGTCTGAAGAGACGGTAGGTCAGCCGGTTCCCTCCACCCTGAGGGCCAAAGGCAGGAGGAGACAGGCTGTCCGCTCTCTCTCTCTCTTGGCCTGGCTTATGTAAGACTGACAATCAGCATCTTCTTTATCTGATGCTGGTAGAATGTGTCATGTGCGAGTATCTCAATTCTATCTTGTAGATTCTGCACTAATTGGTCTTTCTGAAATTAGTTTTTGCACATAGTTTTCCTTTGTACTTACCCTTGAAATGTCTAACTGCACTTTTTTGGGCTCTAGTGGTGTCCATGATTTCCATGTTGTGTTTTTTTCTCTTTTGTGTTAGTTTGGGGCAGATTCCTGTGGTGAATTTGATTATAATGTCTGGTTTAGTCCGCACTGACGGCCAATGGCCTCTTAGACTGTGTGTACATGAATGAGACCACTAATGCAATCATCTCTCCACAACCTTATTACACAACAGCAAGGTCACTGCCGCTCTTGTCAAAATATTTGTGCATGTCAACATTTAGGTAGAAAGTGTTGGACATGATGAAACATCTCATCTAACATCGTGATGAGATGTCTATTGTCCATGTGCGTTTGATTTCAGGGTTACAGTTCTTATTTGTATATATATATATCGCTGTGCTTCTGCTCATTTTTCTGGAAAAAGTCTGTTTTAATTTTAGAGGGATTTTTTTGTGGTCTTTTGGCTTGCACAATGGTGGTTTGTAGGGCACCATTATATTCTCTGTAAAACTGCACTGGAGACATTTGTATTGTGAAAAGCTCTATACAAAACATTTTGGATCAAAATTTAAGATTCACAATTCTTTCAAATGTAATATGGGTACCAACATGAACATTTTCTAATGAATTATTTTGAAATGCATGTTGAATATATAACTTCAGCCAAACATGAAGTAACTTTATACTCATCAGCCCTGACAAACAACTTTATTCCCACATTAAGGGAAAGGTTAGAAAACTTCTGACATGTTCTTCCTGTTCTGAAATATCTACACAATACACTGCATTTCCCTTTGCATTTTATTGTGAAATCTCCAGCTTGCACACTGACACTGTTGGTCATTTATCAAACTTCATCATTTCTTCATTCTGTGCATTCCTTTCTGACTGATCTTTTCAAAAAGATCATGTGATGCATGAGTGTGTTTGTTCTGTAAGTGTGCAAAGCATGATGGTGCTAATGTGAACCACGTGCTTCTGGCCTTCTCCACACAAACTTAGTAAACAAAATAAACTCGCTTTACTTCACTTTACTTTCACTAAACTACTATTGAACCATTTACCATTATTGCCCAGGAAATAAGATAAGGATAATTTAACACAAACTAATATGTATATATATATATATATATATATATATATATATATATAAACAAAGTTTAATATTTTGGTCAAAATGCACCTTCATTATACATTATATAGCTGACACTTACCTTAATGTATGTCTGTGTGATTTTATTGTGTCCACTATGTTTGTTCCTTCTGATGTTTCTGTGGCACTGCAGTTTTCTTCACTCATTAATATTCTAAAGCAGAAAAACAGTTTAAAGGAGTGAATAATGGTTTTATAATTAGTCATTTTTATTTATGTCTTAAGATAACAAAATTACTATTGGCAAATCCAAGGTAAAACTAGGTCATTCTACATTTGGTTAATTTAGGTCTTTGTCTTCGTAATCAGCTCTCTCATATCAACAAATTACAAAAATAATCTTTTGAAAAAAAATGTAATTTCCTTATTAGAAGAGGATTGAGGAAGAACAGTGAGGTCATTGTTCTCATCCTCTCCTGATTTCCTCAATCATCTCGGCCATAAAGCCGATGAAATCCTTCCTCTCTTACACACACACACACACACACACACACACAGTCAGCAGTCAGTATGTCTAAACTCTTGGCTTCTTTTATGCCATTCCAGGTCTTCACTGGCTTTAAAATAGCTTCACTCTATGGACAGGAAGAGGGGTGTGTATGGACAGGAAGTAGCTGAGAAGAGCTGGAGACAGCCGTCTGCACAGCACAGCTCAGGGTCAAGAGTCACACACAACTCTACTCACAATGCACAGCTCCGCAGGAAAAAGACATACAGTGGGGTCTAAAAGTCTGAGGACACCAGTGGAAAGGTTTTTATTTTCCTTATTTTAATTCAGCACTTTTTTTTAACAAATTATATAATCAGCAGAATAATTTTACTAGTAAAAACATTTGCATTGTACCTCATAACTTTTATTTGGTTCTTTTTTTGTTTGTTTGTTTATTTCCAGATTTTATTTAGATTTTCAATGTGATCTGAAACTTTTCGACCCCACCGTGTGCTCACACACATATACACAAGGGTATACACACAAGTTGTATGTAAATGATAAATGCACTAGCTCAAACAATGACTTCAGTGTATCCAGTAGTAAGCATAAAACAAACTGCCACAAGACTCTCACAAATGGAGTGTCATCTCTCTTTCCTGTCTCTTTCACTTGCAGATTGTTGTTATTTTTAGTGCCTCTTTATTGTTAGACACAGAGAGAGGTTGACAGTGCAATCCTGGTATCTTTTTTGTTAGGAATATGCTGGAAATTATCCCGGAAAGCGGGCTCTGACATCTGAATGTCTGTTGGCAGATTTATAAGAGCTCTGATGACCCCATATATGTGCAAGGTCAGGCTTCTGTGTATAATGAGTCAAAGACCATCATGGGTCATTTAGCGGTGGGGTGAATCTTACAAAGAAATATTCTGAAAGGTCATGATTCAGCCCAAAATCAAAAAATACATATTTTGCATAAAGACAATGAAATCTATTTTAGGACCAATAAGCTTTTTGCATTTTGACATTACAGTCAAGACAATTACGTAAAAATTATCATGACTTTAAAGTGGAAAAAAAATTTAATACAGTAATATAAACCATCCTATCTAAGTAATTATTATTTTTTTTATTAAAATAGACCTAACAAATACTACAATGACATATAAACAATTTACAATTTAAACAATGTCTTTAATTTATTATTATTATTATTATCTAGTTTTATTGATTATCTTCAATATGAAAATAATGTATTTAATGTACAGTAAGGACAATTTGGGGAAAAGGTGGTGATAATAGTGTCACAGTGCAAAAAGCATCTTAAAATAGCCTTTGTTTTCCGCATACAAAGCAAAAATTCACATTCTTCTTTTGATGTTGGGGTGAAATATGTTTTTCCAACTGGATAATAACCTCATTAGCAAATAAAGCAATCTGCAGAAATCTTGTTTTTTTCTAAACCAACCACACAACTCTCTCTCTTTCTCTGCCCAAAGATATGTGATTGGTTACCTATATTTATAACCTCTAATAACCTCTTCACAAACATGTTCTTTTCAGACATTCCTACAAAGTGTGTGTAGGGGTAAGTATGTGTATTTGCTCACGTGATGGTGTAACATACCCATCCAAACACAGAAACCAAAACACCGTCTGGATGGAGACGACGTGTCGGTGTGCTCCTGTGACGCACAGCATTCACGATACTCCCAAACACTGGAAATCAACACAAACGTAAGGAGATAATTAATGATTAGTAGAGGACCAATGAAGAATTTTAGAGGGGAGAGAGAAGGTTGGCTTCAAAACAACAGTAAAAATCACTGTGTCATGCTCATGGCCAGCTAGACAACAAGAAAGCATAATATATAGATCACACATATAAAGAATGAAGCCATCACAGCCTTGCAAAGCAATCATCAGATGGGTGTCATTGGGTGGCACTTGAGAGCTTTAGGGAGCTTGTGCCAGTCTAAATTGACGTCTGCCTGTAGGAGGTCCTCTGAGATGCCCACTCATGCTCATGGGTCAGCTGATTAGGGTGGAACAGAGTGTCTTTTGTTCACTAGAACCACCTCCGTTTACCGAGGAAACGAACAACAAAAGCAAAACCCGTTTTTTTTTTTTTATTATGTGGCATACGCACACATTTTGGCTATGACCAGTGTGTTGGTGATGGATACGCTCTGTACCCTCAGCAGTTTCCGGAGAAAGAGTTCCGGAGGCAATCTTTAGTTCTATGTCTTTGCTGTAAAATTTAATTGGTTGGCCTTCCCTAAAAGCATGCAAAATTACTGCCTCAAAAATGTAAACGTACTTATAAGGAATCTTAATGAAAGTACTCGACTGAATACAGGTTCACCTAATGATCATCTCATAGTACTTAGATATTTAAAGTTAACTAGTTTTTCAGGTAGCCATTGCTTGCATAAATGATTAAAATATAATTGTTTTACACAATTCAACTGAATTAGTTTAAAACGACTAGTCGTAATCTAGAACTTGTGCTAGACAATAGACTGTAAAAAAAAAAAATGCTAGACACGTTTTGTCGCTTTGGCGTAATTTGACCTTTCAAACAAAGCAAGTGGGACAAAAGTTTTCAAGTCCCAGTTGGTCACTTTATATTCCTTCTTGTCTCATTTACTGTCTTTCTATTTCTTTACGGACGTTTGACTGTGTAACCCGCTGATGAAAAATCGCAAATATTAAATATATAAACTGAATGCACCACGTGCTCAGCTACCGGTTGACCATATATGGAGTTCCTGCTGTCAACACGCGCCGTATACATGACCTGCGTAAAAAAAATAAAAAGACAAAGAAAAAAACATTTTGTAAATAGCCTACATTTTAATAATTTGTCAATGTCATTTAAAAATGGAAGCAAAGATAGGTTATATACTGTACAGTAGGCTACTGTGCAAAAGTCTTAGGCCACTAGTATTTTCACCAACAAAAAAATTCAGGTTTTAATAGGTTTTAGAATTTAGAAGAACTGTGGCAATGTCTCCAAGATGCTTCAAGAAACTTACCTGCAAAGCTACAGTACTGTTAAAAGTTGTTATGGTTTACAGTGTCACATAACTTGATTAAATCTAGATTAATCGTACATTAAGTTAATTAACATTTGTTTCAAAATGAAAATCAGTTAGCTTAGTATTCATCTAGCTTTCTTTCTCTCTCAGGGTGGAGTGAGGTATGGTGTAAATTCCTTTGTCTTTTTTTATGATATTATAAGACATCGAACCATGCATTTTTGTTTTAAAAGTCAGTCTAATTGGCTATGATGTTTCAACAAAGTTCTCTTCTCTTTTTATCTCTTTTTGTGGCGTTTGAGTATGCTTTTGAAATCTTCCCTGCAGTGTATCTGCGTCATATTCATTTACCTGCTCTCTTGTGTGTGTGTGTGTGTGTGTGTGTGGAAGGGACAATGTGGGCCGAGAAGAATCCAAGGAAATGCTGCTTTCTCTACACACTTTGTTCAAGTCAGGAAATCAGCTGCTGCATGCTCATTGAATACAGTAATAACACAGATACACAGACATATGGACTCACACACTTTTGATACACTCCCTGAATGGCTGACAGAGACGCCTGTCTGAGGCGGAAGAAGTATAATAGAATGAAAGAGACGGTAACATAAAGTATCTAGACACACGCACAGGGGAAACACAGTTGTAGTCTTCCGCGTCAAGACGTCTCCCTTTGTGTCTTATGAACGGCACACCTAAACACTCCCTCCCTTCCAGCAGTGGAGTCAAGACGTCTGTCTCTCTTAGGGTCCTTTATCTGACACATCTGCAAAACTGCCTTCAATCAATCAATGAGTCCAAAAAAAGAGCAGAAAATTTTTGTTTTATGAAGTGAAATCCGTACATCAAACCGAGGTACAGATATTCTGGAGATTGAACTTTCAACATTTGTGTTTGCAGCCTAAATCACAACAACATCTGATACACCCTTAAAAATAAAGGTGCTTCAAAAGGTTCTTCACAGCGATGCCATAGAAGAACCATTTTTGGTTCCACAAAGAACCATTCAGTCAAAGGTTCTTTAAAGAACCATCTCTTTCTTACCTTTTTATAATCTGAAGAACCTTTTTTCACCACAAAGAACCTTATGTGAAACAGATAGATTCTTCAGATGTTAAAGGTTCTTTATGGAACCATTTAGACAAAAAGGTTCTTCTATGGCATCGTGAAGCACCCTTTTTTTTAAGAGTGTATGTCCATGGATTTGTGTGTTGTCCCATACTAATCTTCCATACTAAAACAGATTAAATATTGGTACATGTGCTGCCAACGTAAGCACAATGCTTTCGAGGCTTCGTTTTAATATAAATAATATTTCAGTTCTGTGGCTATTACTCTAAACTCATATTTTTAAAAATTAGTGCAATTAGGTGACAAGAAAAAACTATAGTAAAGAAATATTATACATTATACAAATTTTTAATACCTCAAATGTTTGTTTTAGACATCAGACAAAATAGTGAGCAAAATGAATTTTTTTTTTCAGAAGTTAATATGTCAAATGGTCTGAGCTATACCATCCATATTAACTTTATAGTGTTTTCTCTACAATTATTTCATTTGTTTCTATTTTTTTGTATAATAAAATGAACCATAGACCTGTTATAACTATAAACGTCTGAACTATAAAAGAGCAACAAATAAATTAGCAATATAAAAAAACATTAATAAAAGCAATAAAATTACTTTGGGATGACCAAAAAAATACAAAATAAAAATAAATTTAGCACTTCTCTCTAGGGAATTTGACCTCCACTGATTATTTCTAATATTTGGACTTAGTATAATGAATTTACACAAATTATTGATTCTAGCAACCTATTCTTATCATTTGATCATCTATAATTAACAAACCACATTGACAAGAAGTCAAGAAGTAAAATGATCATTTACAACAGGGTTTACCAAACTGGGGTTCACAAGTTGGTGAAAAGATAATAACGAATTAAATCATAATGTCAAATTAAAATAAATCATTTAAAAAAAAAAAAAATAAATAAAAAAAAAGATATTTTATTTGTTTACTTTGTTTGTCTTTTAAGCATTAACCGACATGAGAGAACTGTGAGCATGCAAAGGTGTTATTAAAGGTTATTAAATTATTAAAATATGAACTTAAAATCGGTACTTCAAGTAAATACTTGACATCAAAGGGGTTCGGCTGAAAAAAGGTTTGAGAATATCTTATTTACAGTAACAAACTTAAAGGAGACTTTAAGATGGATATTGTGTAATTGATAGTGTTCTAATGCATTGAAGAATTAGAAAGTCTATGTGAATCCAAACATTTAAAATTGGGAAGGTCGAATGTAACGATTTAAGAATGCACCACTGGAAAACCCATATTGATCGACCATTATTTTTAATATTGGGGGACGTGTTCCCCTCCAAGTCTATGGTGGATTTGGCCCAAATGAGAATGTAAATAAAAGCAATGACGCACTCAGTATCTAGGACAAGGTCAGCCAGTCACCTTTGTGTTTGCAGTGGGTGGGTGTGTGAGGGGAATGTTAAGGGAGGTGTGTCACTGTCCACCAACTCGGAGAGAGATCTAGCTGTCTGCCTGTATTTCTTCACAAACATTTATTTGCGAGACATAAAAATTGAGTTTGTTTAATCCATTCTGTGAATATTCTTTGAAGTGTCAAAAACTCCCTTAATCGCCACAATGACTTCCCCTGTCAACAATGGGAATTACGCACAGGCTGTTATCGTTTCATCATAATTGCCTGTATTGTTTACACATCCAGAACAAATATTCATTCATCACAAGTATGTAAGTGGTCCAGTGAGTTTAGAATCAATCAAGTGTATTCAGGATGACGCCTGACCGCCTCTCTCTCGCTCTTCAGAGTGCGGCTGATTTACTATGACACAGGACTGTGATAGATGGATTTAAATGTAATTGCATGTGATAAACCCTGTGCAAGTGTCTTTATATCACATGACTAAATGTTTGTGTGAAACTGGTGATGTTAAATTGCGTGGGACACTTCTGGCTGACACACTTGGTGAAGGACGCAATCAAACTATAATCTAAATGACAAAATTGACCATTTGTGGATCAAGTCATCGTGGTTTGGGTCAGATGGGGGTCAGTAAGGTCTATTAAGGGAATTATTGTCTGAAAACATCATTCTGTTGGTTCTCCTCAAAACAGTGAGATTAAATGGAAATCAGATTGAGACTTTTCTCAGATTTGTCTCCTGTGATCAAAGGTCACAGATTTCAAAATGAATTGAACAACTCGTAAATTCATTTTATAGTCTTTATTCTGTATACAGTCTACAATTGTCTCATTTATTTTAGATGAATCATCTGAGACATAGTTCATGCTGAGAAGTCTTCAAACTATAACCTTTGAATAATACAAATTTCCTTTGGACTGTAATGAGAGCAAATAAAACTCTTCTTTGGTATTTTGGTATTTACGTCAACTTCCTTTCCTTCCATATCTCAAAATAATAGTGTGCTCAGTACATCTCTTATCTTACAAAATGATATCAGACACAAACAGAAGAACACTGAGCATGATTTCATCATCATGCACAAACGTGTCTGTGTCATTGTCATGTGTGTTGCTCGGTGTGTGTAGTTTATGTTGTTTCCATGGAGCGAGACCATCTGGTTAAATGGTGAAACACTAGTCAGCAGAAAGTGATCCAACACTTGGATTCATTTGAGCATCGACACTACAGTGCATGTTGTAAGACCCACGGTCATGTTGAGGAGGACTGGGAACTACAACAGTCCCACATGACTGACAAATGAAAGAGGGTGTCCGAATTGGGAGGTCAGCCTCACTCTTATATAAACACAGAGAGAGTTCAATGTGTCCTGACACAGCATTATGGAAAACCTCATTTTAAAAGCCCGTGTTTGCCCAGAATAAATCCACATACATTCACAAGCACGTTCAAATACACCATCTTTAATGTTTGACCCAAATCTCACTATTTTTTGCCATTTCATTGGTGTCACAGAGCTTAAACTTTAGTCAGCAGATACACAATCATGTAAGTCCCCAGGCCTACATGAAATCAGCACACTTTACTCACAATTTCTGTGCTAATTGTGGTATGAAATATTGTTGGGATGGATTTAAATGTGGTCAAATGTGTTAAATATATCTGGAAGTCACAGCTGGTTATCATCAACATAATCAAACTAGGAAAACAGACTGGTGAGGGGCATATTTAGAGTTTTAAGAATTGAAAGCTACAGAGCTTTTTGTGTAATGCTGTGGGCACAGATTCCGTACAGGCCTAGTCATGAGTTTCATAACAGTGAGTCCAACTGCTTCCAGAAAGCTGGACAGTAAGTGTCTATATCCGTCAATGACTAAACAGCCAGTGTTTTGTGTTTAACGATGATCTTCTATGGAAACTCGCATCAGACAAGCTTTCAATGCGCCATAACGTTATGTCTGATGATCTAAAAGAAACTCAAGAGAGCTTTTGAGATAAAAACATGAATATTTAGTGACTACAATAATCATTTATACTGAATAGAAGCCTGCTTCTGTCTCAGAGTGAAAATACTTGTAAGATAGTTTTGAAATAAAGGCATAGTTGGCACCATTAGCTTCGTTGAGCAGTGTGCTGCCATACAGTGCTGTTGCGCTTCTACATCGAGTTCAAGTCCCAGCTCGTCAAACTTTCCTGATCCTGTCCCCCTCTCTCTACCTCTACTATGCTATCATAATAAAGGCAGAAACACCAAAAATAAATCTTAAAACAATTAAAAATATAGTCACATTGTGAGATATAAAGTCACAATTGTAGGAAGCAGCAAATTCCGACACACTAAGATATAATCATAATTTTGATATAAAGTTGTAGTTTCTGAGATATAAAGTAACAATTTTGAGATATAAATGAGCAATTGTGAGAAATGAAGTCACAATTTTGAGAAATAACATACATTTTGAAATAAAGACATTGTGATGTGTAAGATTCTTTTTAAAATAGTCACATGGTGAGATATAAAGTCACAGTTGTGAGAAATAAAAGGCTAAATTAAGGGAAGTAGCAAATTTTGACAAAGTCACAATTTTAAGATATAAAGTTACAATTTTGACAGTTGCATTTGCGACATATTGACAAGACACATTGTGAGAAATAAAGTCACAATTAGGAGAAAAGGTCATACATTTTGAGATATAATGACACATCTTGAAATGTAAGATAATTGTGAGATAATTTTTTAAATATAGTAACATTGTGAGCTATGAATATGGGAAGTACAGTAGCAAACTAAGATATAGACACATTGTGAGACAAAGTCACAATTTTGATATATAAAGTTACAATTTTGACATGTGAAGTTACAATTGTGAGATATGAAGTCATAATTTTGTTATCTGAAGATGCAGTCATGAGATACAGTCGCAATTGTGAGATATAGACACATAGTGAGAAAAAAGCCACTATCGGAAATAAAGTTATTTTTTGTTTGTTTTAATACATTTTTAAATATGACACTGTGATGTGTAAGGTAACTGTAAGATCATTTTTTAAATAGTCATACTGTGAGATATAAAGACACAAATATGGGAAGTCAAAAATATGGGAAATAAAAGTAGCAAATTGAGATATAAGGTCATGTTGTGAGATATAAAGTCACAAATTTGAGATATAAAGTCGCAGTTGTGCACTCTGTGAGAAATAAAGGCACAACTATGAGAAATAAAAGCACAAATTTTGAGATTGAGACATAATGAGACATTAGATGAGAGTAATTCACTGTTTTTCCTGTCCTACACCATCTCTAGAACATCTTCACCTGTTCCTCGCAGAGGTCATTAGCAATCTCTCTCCACTCCTCTTTTGGCAAGAAGGGTGGACTGGGTGGGTGGTACAGACACAAACGACACAAACATATTCCATACTTTTTTTTCCTTTTGAAGGAAGTTTTCCAAGCTACGTGATCTTCCGCCATTTTCTTCCTGGGTCACGCACACCAGAGACAAGCTAATGAATGGGGAGAGACAGAAAGAGAAGGAGAGGGCTTTCTCCTTGTGTTTCCCGGAGTTTATTTAACCTGATTACACTTGAGATTTTTCTCACAAGTCAGCAATATTCATCAGAGCATTAGATGTCCTCCACCCACCGAGGGCCTCAATGGAAAACTGCCCTGATATGACCTGCTGTTCTGTTCACAGAACATTTTTACACGCACATGTCTATCTAGATATTTAATGAAAACATGCCATAGATTTTTGGCATGCCATAGATTTTTTTTTTTTTTTTATGTATACTAACAAACGTACTACTGCTATGAAAACTTATGTACCTCTTTCCAGATTTAGCTTTTGTTTTGCATTTTGTAATTTTTTTTGATCAGATTTGACCTGGGGCACAACAATGGTTTCTGAACAGGTAGAATTGCGTTCATCAAAATAATAAAAAGCAATTATTTACTAAATTAATACATATACATTTTGAAAAGAGGCTATTCTTGGTTTTGAAATGGCAAGAAACATATACTAAAGGTATCAGACCCTAGATCCATGGTTATTATAGATGGCATCCTCAAGATATGCATGTGTGTGTGTGTGTGTATACACACAGGGTGGTACAGGGCATTGCCTGTGGCCAAGTCAAAATAAAAGTTGACAGCGAGGGCTCTGCCCTTTGAGCACGGATGGTGCGTGAGCACGCAGAGACGTGACTGAACACATTCACAAGTTTCCTTTAGTTTTCTTACACAAACGTGCACACACCCCTCATTAACCGAGAAAACCTGTCAATATAGATGCACGATATCACTGCTTTCCGGCACCATGCAGACACGTAGACTGCTCTTGGTTTTTATGTATTTTTCAGGACACTTTAAAGAATACAATTTAGAGGCAATCTATAGACAATTATATATTTTGGAACTACTTAAATGTACTGTATATAAAATGAATTTTCCATGCCTTTTTAAGACTTTACCTGGCCTAGAAATCCCATTTTTGGTTTTCAATGCTTCTGTTTGTTAGCGTGCATTTTTTTCAGGTCTGAAAGATTGTGATAAAGAGATTTGCCCTAAAGACCAGAGTGGACTGAACAGAGATGAAAAACATCATGTGTCCATCACTTTAGCTGCTGTTCTGATTCATGTGAAACATTCTGAAGCACAGAACAGTTGTGGGCTTTTGCAGAAATTAAATGTGTATGTATGAGTTGTGTGCTACAGTATGTGTCAGATAGTCACTTCCCACACTCTGATAAAACTCACACTCTGATCATCCTTGGAACCAGCACATTAATCCATGCACCCAGATGTGGGAAGCTAACACACAAGAGTCTGCCAACCTAACAGCAATATTTGCACACATATGTTGTTCTGATAAGATATAAATCCCAAATAAGATCTCTTTAATGTCTCAAGACAGCAAAATGAGATTTAATGAAGAGCAAATGAAGTTTTTCAAGTTTCACAGACGGCGTTCATCACTTTTCCACTAGGAGTGCCATTTAAAAATAAAACAAATGAATTACCTATTTATTAATTAAAAAAGAAGTAAAAAAATACATTTAAAATGTTAAATTGTTTATTCTATAAAATGTAATGTGACAGTAAAAAGATACATAATTTCAAATGGTTTTATTATATGTGACCCTGGACCACAAAACCATTCATAAGTGTCAATTTTTACATAATCTGAAAGGTGAATAAATAAGCTTTCCATTGATGTATGGTTTGTTAGGAAAGATCTATATAATATTAGAAAATCAAAATATTGAGAAAATCGCCTTTAAAGTTGTCCAAATGAAGTCCTTAGCAATGCATGTTACTAATCAAAAATGAAGTTTTGATATATTTACGGTAGAAATTTACAAAATATCTTAATGGAACATAATCTTTACTTAATATCCTAATAATTTTTGACATTAAAAAATCTATCATTTTAACCCATACAATGTATTGTTGGCTATTGCTACAAATATATCCGTGCGACTTATGACTGGTTTTGTAGTCTAGGATCATATATACATTTTAATAGTTTTAAATTGCATTTTAAAAAAGCATTGGCCAATTGTTTCTCTTAATCCTTTTGCCAGATAGCATTTCTAGGAATCAACAAATGTATTTCTAGAAATTGTCATTTAAATGGTTAATTTAAAATAATTTTTAAACGTTTACATTTCTTGTAAATGCATTTTAAATATGAATTAACTTTAGTTTTAAATGCCTATTTATGTCTATTCATTGTCATTTTGAAAGCGATCAATCATTTATCCTTTCATCTTTGAATTAATATATTATTTTTTACAGTATTTTTTACTATCACTCCAAGATATCAAAATCAAAATCAAAAATTAAAACTCACAGATTTGATAAGAATTTTTTTCATCAAATTTGTCCAAAACCGAATTATCTAAGCTAAGGTCTGCCCCTTCATTTAACAGCTATATATTTTTTATATTAAAAATGAACTCATTTGCGTCTGTCTTATTGCTTTTTTAGGATTTTAAGGAAAAACTAAGTTAATTAAATAAATAAAAAAATAAGATAAAGCAGATTATTAAACAAAGCAGACCTGAGAACTTCATTCTGTTCCTAAGCTATGAAACAGCAATAAAATTGAAGACTGGTTTGTCTTAAGATTAAATATGCTAGTTTAAGACCACCGAGATGATTCACCCACATTCAATCACCAAAAACAGTATGAAGCACTTAGATTTTCTCTTGGACTTTATTCCCAATCATATCTAGTCTGATTGCTTCCTCTATATAATTTGTATAGAGATTTGAAATGACACATGAAGCACACAGTGACTCATATACTGCTTCATTCTGTGTCAGTGTTTGATGGTGATGGACTTAACCTCAGTGAAGAAGTGGTACGAGTCTTTTCCCCCCTCTCGACCAATGCCCGAGTTTTTCATGCCACCGAACGGGAGGTTTAAATCTCTGACCAGCCAGCAGTTGGTCCACACCAACCCAGCCTGCAGTTTCCTAGCAACCCTGTGCACGCGCCCCACATCTCGGGACCACACCGTGGCGGATAAACCGTAGCGGACTCCGTTGGCCCGTGATATCACTTCCTCCTCCTCATCGAAGGGTGTCACACAGGTTACAGGGCCAAAAATCTCTTCCTGCATCAATGCGGAGGAGTCTTTCACTCCAGAGATGATAGTGGGCAACATGAAATAGCCACCCGCATTTTGTTGTGGAAGGATAAGTTTGTCCACACCCTCCCCACAATGCACCTGGGCACCTTCTTCCAGCGCCAAAGCAACATAACCTTTAACCTGTAGGAGTTAGCAGGCAATTTAAATGTTTTAAGTGTCTGTCTATTTGTAAACGTAGTAATTTCATTTTATACGAAGATAAAGACTGTATTTTTCATATATCCACTTTCTAATGCCACACTGTCTGACACTTAACACTGAAAACGCAGTTTGTTTTATCAATAGAAACACATCTGTGATTATCATCAGACCTTCTGTAGATGCTCTTTGCTGATGAGCGCTCCATTGTCGTTGGAGGGGTCAGAGGGCACTCCAGTTTTCCACCGACGAGCCGCCTCCACGAAACGAGCAAGGAATTCTGGGTAAATGCTGCGCTCAACAAAGATTCTGCTGCTGCACAGACAGATCTCTCCCTGAGAGAGAAGAGAAAAAGATGCAAATAAGTTCTTAAGTAAATCTCACAATTATCACTGGGTTGTGTAAACTAATTATATACAGACACTGTAAATATTAGCACAGAGATGATGTGTTTGTGTGTGTGATGTGAAGGCCTAAGTGAGAGAAAAAGAGAAAGAAAGAGAAAGAGTGTGAGAGAACACAATGTACAATGCTGTATTAACAATTTATGTGTTCTGAGCACCACGGTGTGGCAGAAAACTGAACTACATGGTGTCATCCCTTTAAAAGGAAAGGTTTGAGACAGTATAATATAATATAATTTCACAGTTAAACAATATGTTGTTTAATTCTGCTAATGGAGTCAGGTTATCATCTGTGTTGTTACTGTTAACTAAAATTGAATCATTTTCAAGATCAATTTCCCTAAAAAAAAAAAAAAAAAAACGGAAAAAATAAGACATAAATGAAAAACTTACACTTAAAAAAACTAATTAAACATGTTGCCTTAGCAGCTAACTGAAATAAAAATGAATTACTAAAATTACTGAAACTAAAAAAGTCAAACAGCATTATTTAAAAAAAATAATAATAAAAATGGAAAAAACTAATAAAATTACTAAACAACCTAAAATGAAAATGAAAAATGAAATTTTATTTAAAATATACTATAATAGTATATAAATAATACTACAATAACAGATTATCATATATTATATTTTACTTAGAAGTCGCATTTTAATAGTATGGCAGTATGCAATTCTGCACAAAGCTAGTCTTGAAAAGAGAAACCTGCAGGATTTGATTGGTTGAGCTCAGTAATATAGTACATTTCTGCACTATATGAAAATACAATCTGATTGGTTAAGCTCTGCATGAGCTAACCTGATTGGAGAAGCTGGATCGTACAGTAGTGCTGATGCACTCCTCCATGTCAGCATCAGCAAATATAATAGCTGGGTTTTTCCCGCCAAGCTCCAGTGAAAGCTTCTTACAGTACGGTGCACTGCGCTCTGTTATCAGTCTTGCAGTAGCTGTGCTCCCCGTAAATGAGATCAACGGCACGTCAGGGTGGGACACCAGTGCATCCCCGGCTCGTGGGCCCGTACCAAAGACAACGTTGATCACTCCAGGTGGAAAGCCTAGAAAAAGCACACACGGATTATACAGAAACATTCACTCAATTCGTATGTCATGTAAAGTGCATGCCTGTAATAAAAGAAAAACAACTACTAGCCTCAGGCTATCCAAGATGTTGATGAGTTTGTTTCTTGATGAGAACAGATTTGGAAAAATGTTGCATTTTATCACTTGCTCACTAATGGATTCTCTGCAGTGAATGGGTGCAGTCAGTCCAAACAGCTAAAAACATCACAATAATCCACAATAATCCAGTATATCAATTAATGTCTTGGGAAATGAAAAGCTGCATGTTTGTAATAAACAAATACATCTTGTGGAATATTCTGATGTTTTTATCAGATTTTCAGACTCTCGTTCTGATGGCACCTATTCACTGCAAAGGATCCACTGGTGAACAAGTGATACTAAATTTCTCCAAATCTGTTCTGCTAAAGAAACAAACTCATCAACATCTTGGATGGCCTGAGAGTGAGTACATTTTGAGCACATTTTCATTTTTGGGTGAACTATTCCTTTTTAAAATCTGACATAGATAAACACACAAATCCCTCACCAGCTTCCTCCAATAGTTGACACATCATCCAGGCAGTGACGGAGGTCATTTCACTGGGTTTCGCCACCACAGTATTGCCAGCAGCAACAGCCGGGGCAATCTTCCAGGTCAGGAGGTACAACGGCAGGTTCCATGGGCTTATGAGACCAGCTATAGACAAGAGAAATTTAACAGATAGACCATATGAAAGCGAGTGATGTACTAATGAGAAAAATAGTATAGTAAGTATAGACTGACACATACCCACTCCTACAGGACAGCGTACTGTGTAGTTGAGACAGCCCATGTGATCCATCTGACTGCAGTCATTAGTGTGATGCAGGACAGATGAAGCAAAAAAACGGAAGTTGTATGCTGATCGTGGAATGTCCACATTTCGGGCAAAAGTTATAGTTTTCCCTAGAAAAAAAGAAGTGGAACTGAGTCCATTTAATGCTTTAAGAGACCTCCAAAACAAAATGAATCAAAGTGAATGAAAATGTTCAGTGACAGAAAGTACAAAGTAATACTGACATATCTATCTATCTATCTATCTAGTTGTTAATTAAAAAATAGCTAAAAAAAATTAAGCTAAACCCAGATAGACAAGAGCTAGATGACAAAATAAACAATTTTAAAAAATGTAATCTATTTCAAAATATTAATAGACACTATAGTATTATATAAATTCTATTAAATAACACTCATATCTATGACTATTTAGGTCTCTAGAAGTTATATAAGCCACTGAAAAACACCATATCTGTTGACCACAAGAAAAGTACATTGCTGACTCACTTAAATTCTGTCTACCTTTGGTCTATTGTGCACTAGTAAGTCCTTTGAACTTATTTAGTGTAAGCTGTTTAGTGTGTCCTGTATTATGGTACTGTATTACAGTGCAGTTTCTAGTGTTTTACCCTGGTCTTTAGACTCAGCCTGGACAAACTCCTCCAGTCGAGCCTCTATCAGGTCTGCTAGTTTATTCAGTACTTTGGATCTCTCTGCTGGACTCTTTGCTGACCAATCAGGAAAGGCCTCTTTGGCTGCCCTCACTGCAGCATCCACCTATAAGCAGTGGGAAAAGGGTTAACTCACGTGAACTGGGTAGATCTTCCTTTGTACAGGCACTGGCCCATTTTAGGATATGATAGTGTTATGTAATGCCATCATTTCAGTATTAAAACTCTTAATTAAGTGCATAAAAATGGACTCTACTGACTATAACATATATTAAAAAAATGAAGTGAATCTATAATATAATATAGCACAAAACAGTAATGGACTGTACATCCTACATCTAAACTCTTTTCTGTTCCACTGACCCAGACAAGTTCTTCTGGTGTGAGCTATAATAGTTACTAATTAAACACTGGACCTTGAGCGTCGCCCACCTGATTATGACCAGTGTTTACTGTGAGAAGTATATGAGACCAAAGGTACGTCACCCTGACTCTGTATCATTACTCTTGCTTTCCTTGGAATTTGTGTCTTTAGCCTAATAATCTTGTGACTAGTTACATATTATTAAAGGTAAAACTACAATGATTTTTTTACACTAGAAACAAATGAAAATGTTCAACTAGTGAAATACACATTCAGACAAATGCACAAGACAGTATATCTACAGCGACACAGAACATAATTGATCATGCACAACTGACATCTTCAAATATTAGAAAGAAATTGAGAATAATAAGAAAGAGAGAAAAAAAATAATAATCTTACCTCCTCAGGTCCACTGTCTGGAACTTTGCAATAAACCTCTCCAGTCGATGGGTTGAAAGAGTCCATTAGCTTGGAACATGGTACAAACTTCCCACCAATATAGTTTTCCAGCACTAGGTATTTGTCTTTTGACATTGTAGGGAAAAAAAATGATTAAAAATCAGTTTTGCAGACAAAAGAAAAACCTGAAATGTTTGCGCACCAGTCAGCACACTGTTACATATGAGCTTTCACCGGACTCTTTTGCAATCTGTTTACTCAAGTAAAAGAGAGGTTGTATAGTAAACTAAATGGCTCCTCCAGCAGATATGACACTCATTAATTAGAGCATGAGTTGGACATTGAGAGACTTTAACTTGCTGGAGGTTTTGAGATATTATTCACATTTCTTTGAAAAGGGAATTGTTGTCTTGAGTTGGATATTAAACACCTCTATTGATGACTGATCAATACATTTACAATAAATTTTACTAGGCTAAACAAATCAATACAAAACTAAATAAACTATATAAGACTAATCCTCAACACATTTAAAGGGACTATTTAGAGACAAACGTGTTTATAATGTACTGAAATGCTCATTTGGGCAACTGGAGTGGGTGCTTTTATACAGAAATAGCACCCAATGCTGATAAGGTATTTGAGGAACACGTTTTGAGGAAGCTTGTTCTGGAAAGAAATGAAAAGCAAAATATGTACAGGTGTGGAGGCGGCTGATAGATGTGTCACAGTATTAAGAGGTTACATTGGGACTGTTTGTGTTGCTGTTTCTGAGTGCAGTACTTCAGGCCTGAAATAACCCGGGATGCGGAAGATGAGGCAGCAACGTTACCTACTTTGCCTGGTGAAATACACAACAATACAAATGATCATAATACCACCACAAGACCACAAATGTTGAGAAAAGTCACTGGTAAGGCATGTGATGGTTTATATTTACACAGGCTAACAATGTTTCACCTTTGGTTCCTTAAAATATCTATATAAATTATCTATATATTAAAATATCTCAAACTGAACTCTTTTGAGGATATGTGTAACACCGGTAACGTTACTGTATTGTGACTAGTAAACGTATCGACAACAATTTACCTTTGTCAGTAGCTTAGTTCTTCAAAATACTGTAGCTTTTCCATTAACAAGCTACTTTTTCCATAAAGTATTGGAGTAGCACGACGAAACAACTTCGCAGCAGCAAATTATGCAAACGCCAGACTCGTGATTCGGGCAAAGTGGTTCGTTAAATGAATCGATTCAAAAAAAGATTCAATCCCTTTACAAAACTTCCTGTGTGGATTTTCAGGTCTTTTTAATGCGAAATATTCAGTTACATGCTGATATTCGTTAAGTTTTCGACTTATGCAATTATTTGTATACAACACAGTTATACAAATTATAATTAATTCTAGCTTGTTTTCAAAAACACTAGTTTTTCTACAAGAAAAATGGCTTTGATGAAATTATATCATTAAAAAGATAGCAATGATAAAACATTTAGCTACAGAAATTTACTGACTTAAATTATGAGTAAATAGTTTGAAAATTAAGCGACTTATTTTAGGCTAATAGCAACCAGGTCTCCAACAGAAACTGCGGACGTGATAAACGTTTTAAGAGATCTTAAATCACATCCAAGAGAGGGGGTCCACACTTAAACCAAGATGGCTGGTGGATGTATGCCATCTTCTTACTTTGCAGAAGATGGTACTGCTGGAGGAAATCCAATCACACTTAATTTCACACTCACTTCATCTGACTCAGGTTCTCAATGCAACACTAGGCCTCAATTTCAATTTCATGAGATAATTCCTCTTCACTGAGAGACCAATGAAAGTGTCTCTTGAGGCATATTTGTCAATTTGAAGTTTAAAGCGAGATATTACACCAAATTAGAACAGGGAACTTAGAAAAAGCTTCCAGAATATTGACAACAGGAGAGTGAAAGCAAATAATGAAAGTGTGAGAATCAGAATATGGAAAGACAATAAAACCCTGTTATATATACATCACTGCTTTATACATGTCACTGAGAAGCTTAATTAGAAAGATTTTATAATTTTATATCACTTTAATGTTTCATGAAGCAGCATTAGAACAAAACATGAAAGTTTTATGGAGAAGAGCAGAGTGAGAGACTTTGCTCATTCCAAATCAAAAGACCAGCCCCAGAGGAAAAAGTGGGTGGATGTAGACAAAGATATAAACCACCATGCCGAAAAAAATAACATCTATAAGGAGAATTAACAAACACAAAAAAAGACAACTCCTACTGTCTAAATGCCATTGTATGCAGTGATGCAGAAAATTAAAGGAAGGAAACGATCATTAGACAATTATTTTGGATGATTTAAAAAGAGGATCAAAGAGAACAATGAGCTGAAATTAGAGAAAGACAGCATTAAAAAGTTGCTATTGTCAAAAATGTTCTTTGTGGGTAATTCAGAAAACTCTTTGATGCTTTTAAAGCAGAGCTAATGTCAGAATCTCTTGAGACTGTGATTACTGCACTTGTAATTGGCCTAACTCTGCAGCACAGAGCACACACATAATAACCCAATGCTCAGTCGAGAAGTCATTTGTTACGCTTATTGAACCACTCCAGCAACCCCAGTGCTATAAAACTAAAAGGTCAAATTCCCAATTTTTCACTTTTGATGGTAATTATTCTTATTAATTACCATCTTGTGTGGTGGATAAGGTCTAAGCAGCATATTTATCTTCAATTTCAGTATATTTTCTTTATGCCTACCAGTGGAAACATACTATTAATTTTTCAGTGTATTTCTCAACAACCAAGAGGCAGAGACGAATTGATTAAACCAAGCTTCACTGAATCAATGTGTCATCATCTTCGAGTCTTTATCTATTCTGAACAAGCTGCATTCGTGAAATCTTTTGATTATCAGGCCGTGAAGTGGAAAATTACAGCAGCACATTCTCACACAAGAAAACAACTTATTAGCTACATCTGTTAGTATTTGAGCACATATAATGAGCATCTGTTGGAGTGAGCACTTTCTGGAATTAAGTGGAAAATTACATGATTCGTATAACTCACATTATACTGCAATAGTAAAGTGTGTTCACAAAACATCAATGCACTGGGATTCATGTCATTCAGCATCAGGCCAAAAGGTGGTAAAAGCCGAATCAAGAATTCATGAAAATTGTAAGGATGAAAACAAACAGCTTGCATGCAGGAAAAACATACATTCCTGTCCAGAGAATAATTGACGCTTTTGTAAATGTTGAGCAGGGTCATAAAGTATAAAGCTCATTTTAACAGAATAAAAAATGAAAAATGGTAATTGCAACTTTCTATCTCTGAGTTTATCTCTCACAGTTTGGACTTTGTTTCTCGTAATTCTAAGAAAAAATCTGAATTGTGAAATATAAACTGCTCTTTTTTTTCCAATTCACTCACAATTTGGACTTTTTCTCTGAATTCTGAGTTTACATCTTGCAATTCTGTTTTTTTTGTTTGTTTCCACCATGGAATAAAAAAAATAAAAGTTAACTGCAAATTTTTATCTCCCTTTTGTTTTTTAATTATGTGATGGAAACAGGCTTCCACGAAAAAACCAACAAACACTTTCCAAAATGCCAAAATAAATGTAAGACTGAATAAGTATTATGTATATATTTACTGGCCCAACAATACACACACTCATGTTTTCCACAGTGATCAATATTTTTTATTTTTCTGATGAAGAAGCTTTTCCCCAATTGAACAACTTCAGCTTCGATACACCCAAACAAAATGTTCTTTAAATTAAAACCCCTTAATAATCAAGTCAAAAACAGATGAGTAAAAGTCATGTCCGTTAGGTCCTTAAAGTGATTACTGTTAGATTATAGACATGCGGATGAGTTTCTCCACAGAATATCTATTTGCCCACTGGTTCTCGATCCTTCTGTTTTCTCATTAATGATCAGGAAAAGACTGAGTAGCAGCAATGGAAGGGCAGGTTTCATTCACACTGTCCCGCTCACATGAGAAACTGATGGAGGAGATGAGAACAGCCAGCTGTGTTGCTTAATCTATTTTCCCTTTTACAAATGTACACATCCTTAACTAATTTGATTTAGCAAAACTTTAAAACCTTCCACTTGAACCAAAACTAAATGTCCATTCTGTGCTGCCATCTTGTAGTCAAAAATGATGCACTTTACAATAATCTAAATAAAATATCAAATAATAAAACACTGAGTTCAGTTTATGATGCAATCAACGAATGGAAGCAAACCAAAGTAAATTACAGGTAAATGTTCTCTGTGTGTTCCTGCGTGTTTTAGGAGGGTTGAGGGGCAAGGACAAAAGTTGAGGGGCAGGACAAAATGCAGTCTCTCTCTAACACACACACACACACACACACACAAACATTCACACTCATTCTAGGGCCTTTAACAAGGTGAAATGTGAACTGTGGCTAGATGTTGCCTTGCGGGCATCTGTGTGTATTCACTTTATGTTTGTGTTACTGTAGCTCTGAGGGGGAATTGCACTTCTGTCCAGAGGTTTCGCCCAGTTTTTTTTTTCTGGAGGATCCAGTTCCAACTGGTTCTTACTCTTTGATCTAGAACAATATAAACATTAGCAGTATTAACAAGCAACATTCTCATGATGCAATATCAAAAAATGCTGATTAATACAAAACGGGAATGTGTTTCGTGAGAAAAGGTGGATATGTACTGCCTTTTACCTCAGTGACAACTCCAGCAGCAATGGTCGAGCCCACATATCTCAGCATGAACCGCCCCAGTTCTTTATAGTCCTTATAGAGCTCCAGAGCCACAGGCCTCTGTGTTTGAATCTCCACCACAGCATTCTGTCCTTTACTCAAACACCTGCACAACATTCATACACCATCAACAACAAGCTGACAATGATTCTTCAGCAAAAACACATTATCGTTAGAGAAACAATTCACCCAAAGATGATATCAGAAAGTGTCAATAGCAATCACAAACTTGGAATATGGGAAAGAGTTTTATCTTAGGTTGTTTTTTTATTCATACTAAAATTTGTATAAGTAATATTTTCAGGGGTTAAAGGAAAAAAAAAATCCTGGGCCTGAACTTTTTTCCAGGGGTTGCGGGGGTGGACACATGGTTATTTGGCAAAAAAAAGAAAGAAAAAAAAGAACATTATTTGAAAATGATTTTCCTTGAAACTAACTAGTAATATATCTGCCCTTGCCATTAGCCCTTGACAGGCTCAGACTACAAGTACAAGACTCATGTACAAGATGACCTACAATTTAAAACATGAAATTTCTGAAATTGTTTTGTTCAAAAGAAATAATAGTAAATTAAATACTAGGAAATGAATATAAAATAGGAAATATACAAAGACAGTTTACTACAGAAAACTACAGTTCAGTTCAATTAACAACAAAATAAAATGCTCCAAGAACTGGTAACTTAAACAGGGTTCGTACAGATACTGCAAAATGAAATTCCAGGACTTTCAAGGACTTTTCAAGCACTACTCTTTTGGTTTTCAAGGACTAAAATCAGATCTCACTTATCACTTATAAATAAATATTGTTATTATCTTTCAAATTCTAATATATCTTGGAAAATTATGAGCTATATCAGTGCTTATCGACACTAGGGGTGTGACAATAAACTTAGCTCACGAGATGAGACAAAATGCATATACTTGGTTCAAAAGAACGAGACAATGTTTTAATACTTTAAGAAATATTTGAATGACAATATATTTGTCTTTTAATTACAAAAAGTAGAACAATGCAATTATATTTTGAAATGTTTTAACAAATCTAGGGCTTAACTAACAATTATTTTGCTAATCAAGTAATCTGATTATTTTGACAAGTATGTTTTAGTAATAGAAACAGAAGTGAAAAACAGGCTTTAATATGACTACATTTATATATAAACTAACGATGAGGCAATAATAATTGGCTCAAATAAAGTATCAAAACCAAGTACATGGTTTTATTGA
>NW_015659390.1:192144-193138 GCF_001515625.1 Sinocyclocheilus rhinocerous
ACTCCCCCCACCTACAATCCCTGCCGGTACGAGACTCGAACCCGCAACCTTTGGGTTAGGAGTCCGACTCTCTAACCATACAACTGTGTAATATGCCTATATTATAACAAATACCTGCAGAGGGCGCCAACAGCCTGGTGATGTTTCCTGTGATTCAACTACGTTTAAAATCCATTTAATTGCAATATTTGGCCATATGCAAAGTGAGAAACATTTATTTTGAAATCGCGATCTACAATAAATCACATTTATTTTGCAATCGCGATCTACAATAAATCGCATATTTAGAAATATGTTGATGTATTCTGTGTTGGCATAGGTTTATAAATGACTTAAGTTACAAATTACGTGAGATAACACACAGTTTTCCCAGATGAACGTTAAGCAACCCAAACTCACCGCATATGCAGAGGAAGAGTTTAGCTCCTTTCACACAGTCTTCACTAGTAAATTGCTGTTAAGAGATCATGTGTGAAAAGGACCTTTTCAAAACTACAGGTAAATTTGTTCTGCCAATCATATCGTTCTTATGGAGATGACGTGATTACTCTGAGCTGTTTACAAAGCTCCGTTAATTATATAGAAAATAGCTTTTCTATATAAATATGGCTCTAGATAGAAATCTTTGACCATTTCACCTCGCAGCTTTTTCAGAATGTGTCGCGCTCATCAGCTGCAACTCTGCAGTTGGATACAATTATGCGCATCTCATGTTTATAGGACTAAAAATGTCTGATTGGCTAGTAATGTTAGTTTGGTTGAGAGTGAAAGCTGTGTTCTTCTCATACATTGGTAGGCGAACTCATTAACTCAAACGTGATATCAAGGTTTTTTGTTTTTTTTTAAAGTAAGAAAACTATCTTATTTTCCCGCAGCTAAACGCCACATGCCGGAGAGATCCGGCATGGTGCCGGAGAACTTTAAGCCCTGTTTATGTTATATAATATATTTTTATATTAATCAAAGCATAAAGACATGCTCTCTTGCTCTCTCC
>NW_015659390.1:193590-199063 GCF_001515625.1 Sinocyclocheilus rhinocerous
GCACAGTTTTCCCAGATGAACGTTAAGCAACCCAAACTCACCGCATATGCAGAGGAAGAGTTTAGCTCCTTTCACACAGTCTTCACTAGTAAATTGCTGTTAAGAGATCATGTGTGAAAAGGACCTTTTCAAAACTACAGGTAAATTTGTTCTGCCAATCATATCGTTCTTATGGAGATGACGTGATTACTCTGAGCTGTTTACAAAGCTCCGTTAATTATATAGAAAATAGCTTTTCTATATAAATATGGCTCTAGATAGAAATCTTTGACCATTTCACCTCGCAGCTTTTTCAGAATGTGTCGCGCTCATCAGCTGCAACTCTGCAGTTGGATACAATTATGCGCATCTCATGTTTATAGGACTAAAAATGTCTGATTGGCTAGTAATGTTAGTTTGGTTGAGAGTGAAAGCTGTGTTCCTCTCATACATTGGTAGGCGAACTCATTAACTCGAACGTGATATCAACAAGTTTTTTTTTTTGTTTTTTTTAAATGTAGGAGGACTCTCTTATTTTCCCGCAGCTAAACGTCACACGCCGGAGATCCGGCACGGTGCCAGAGAACTTTAAGCCCTGTATTTTAGTGTCTATTAACTATGATTAAGCTTTTTTCATATATTTTTTATTTTAGTTTAAGTGATAGTAATTTTATGTGCTTTTGACATTTTTATAGGATTTTTAAAAAACATTTCTATTTAGCTTCAATTAATTTGTATTTCTGCTTTAGTTATTAATTTATTTAGTTATTTAATTTAGCTATTTAATTTATTAATAATAATAGTTCTTCAACTTAAACTTTTTAGTTAGTTTCCAAGGAAAGTTTTTGAATTCAATTGTTTTCATCTAATATTTACATTTTATTTTACCTCAGCTTTATTTATATTACCAACATTTATTTTTAATAGTTTTGTTTTTCATTAACAATAACAACACTGCAGTAGCTCTCAAATCTCATTTGTGCTTACACATCAAAGGAGAAGAGACTCAGCAAATAATCTCTTAAATGTATGTTCATCATACAACAATACTTAATGTTCATCATCAAAAATCTGTCATATAGGGTTGTTTAGAAAATGACTTTTCTTTATTTTCAAATACGACAGACACTGTTCACTTATCACAGTTCACTGGCTTACCAAAGAAAGAAAGTCATCCATGGAAGTTTGGAACAACATGAGGTTGAATAAAATTATAATAAATGATCATGTGCACAAATATGACTCCATATCATTCAACCACTTACTTTGGTTTCTTCTTGAGAACTTCTCCACTACTCTTGTGTAATACACTGACTAACTTCCTAACAGTGGCCGGTTCGCTTACGGTCTGATAATGTAACAGTACCTGACAATCAAACACAAAAAACAAGTAAATGTTAACAAATGCACTTGCACATCCCTCATAAATAAATAAATAATAAATACAGTATAAGTCTAAACAGAGAGAAGGCATTTTCTTACGGGGAAGCCTTGCGTGACGGGAACTTCTATATTAAAGAGGAGAATTCTTGCTCGGAATCTTGTACAGGCTCTGATGGGCTCTTTGGGATCACAGAATATACATCCAACACTAGAAAGAGAAGAGAGAGTGACGACGAGAAAACATCATACATGGTTACAGAATCAATCAACAGTGTCCAGAGTTTTTCACACTAGTGTTTCTTTGCACACTCACTTTATTTTGATGATGTCCATGCCAGTTACAGTTAGACTGACATGATCACCAGCAGCTGCCCAGTCTAAAGCTTCATCATGGAGAGTGATCCCTAGAGAGAGACAGATGCATCAATTTAGAACAATTTATGAAATAAATACAAATAATTAGGGCTAGGCGATACACTACCATTCAAAGTTTGAGGCTGGTAAAATCTTTGAAAGAAGTCTTTTATACTCACCTAGGCTTCACTTATTTTATAAAAAAAAAAAACTGTAAAAACAGTAACATTGTGATTTTTGTTTTGTTACAATTTAAAATCACTGTTTTTTATTTTAATACTATTTAAAATGTAGTTTATTCCAGTGATGGCAAAGCAGTATTAAAAAAGTATTAAAATTACTGACCCGAAAAGTTTTTGAACTATAGTGTATATTTTCATAATAGTCATGATGTATATGAAATTATTTTGCTGGCAAAACAAAATTATGCAATATCATAACTACTGCAATAATATTAATAATACACTTTTTTTTGTATCATTACACTAGTTTTGCAATCTTGTCTTGTCTCAGTAGGACAGATATAAAAGTCAGTAACAGAAGAGTTAATAGTATGAATCATTATTGTGAATCAGTTCAAACTATCTATTTGAATGAATCAACTGATAACTTATGCAATGATTTTTCAAAAATGTTTTATTACATATTATTCCATATTTCATATTTATATGTTGCAGTCTTTCATGACAACACCAGAAGAGGGCACTGTTGCATGTCGTCTTAAAGCAATGCCTGTCTCTCTAAGTTGATAAAGTTGCTGTGCGTTTACCTTTAACCGTGCAGGTCTCATTAGGAGGCATGGCCAGAACTTTATCGCCTGTCTGAATGAAGCCAGCCTCGATCTTCCCCGTCACACAGAACCCAGAGCCCTGATCTGAAAACAGTGAGGCTGTTTAGGTGATCATAAAGTAAAATGTCTTTTAACTGGCTATAATGAAAGAATAAAAATAAGGGGTTGTTTCACTTTTAGATTTCATTTTTTAAATAACAAGGGAATACATGCACAGAATCCACCTTGATATTTGTGCAATTAGATTTTGTGCATTTTGCTTTTATGGTGGTTCCCATGCTGACCTTTGAAGACGTCTGAGACACAAAGCCTGAAGGGCTTGTCCACTGACCTCTGGGGTGGTTTAAACGCATCTGCAGATAGACAGAGAGAAAGAGATGAGAAAAGATGCAGTAGTCTGAAGGTTTTCTGTTTGCTTCATCAAGTTGATGAGTCAGAGTAAAACTGCTGAGGATTCTCACAAGTCAGCCACCAATCAATTCACGGCATCACGACAAGAACTTCTGTGAAAATCATCACAGCAGAGGATTCTACTCTTACACACACATCTCTGTACATGAACAGAGAAGCGCTCATTCAAACATTTAAATGTGCCACATCAGATTTTCAGATTTTCATCAGATCAAACTTTGATAATTATTTTGCATAAGTATTGGAGGGGAAAAACACTAAGGCACAAATAACCCTTTCACATGTCCAAATTTGGTCAATTTAGTCTCAGTCGCACCTTCTGCAGACCATTTGATCATTATCTACTCACCCTCATTTTGCACAAAAGAAAAGATTTTCCCACCCAAACAGAAAAATAATTCTCAAAATGTCAAAGCTCCTCTTTTCCATTTTGCATTTTTTTTTTATAATAAAATAACATTATGTTGTATTTTTTGCTATATTCTATTTATGTGCATATATATGTGCATGACATATTTGCTTGAATGCGGTCCAAAACACACAAAAAATGAAAATGGACACACACACCTATCTGTTCCAGTAGGCATGGTCCAGTGTACCAGGCTGTAAGATCTGCAACTTTACTCCTAGTAGTCAGATTCTCTCCTGATAGGCCGCTGGTAGGGATGTAAAACACATCAGAATCCTGCAAAGACAAGCACGTTTGTAACACATGGCACAGATCATTTCCATAGTGGAATGTGCCGTTGATGGATCAAATCAACAGGCTGAAAGGAACCATGAAATGTTGCTGTACATTTCCAAACCATTCACCACCCACGTTTTTACTGGCCACTGGATGTATACAGTTACACTTTGTGCTGGTACATCACAGATGACATATCCAACGTCAGTACAGTATCAATACAGTTAACTGCTAAAACATCAAATGAAGATCTATAAAATGTAACAAAGATATATTTATATAATCTAAAATACTTGAAAATGCCAAAAAATAACAGATACAGTATGCACAATAGTCTCCATTGTTGTGACAGTAGAGCTACATTTACATTTAAAAACTGTTAAGAATTTCTCATGTTGACAAGAATTAACACATCGCACTCATAATATTTTAGAAACTAGACATACTAGAAACAAGTTGAGCAAAGGTGAAACTAGTAAAAAGCTGAGGCCTGCAGTCAGTTTCTCTTCCATAGCCCATATTTCATTATTACAGTGTAAGAATTTTCTTCTATTCTTGTGTCATAATATGTACGGTTTTGAACAAAATTTAAAATTCTGTCATTTTTTACTCGTCCGTATTTTGTCACCATTCAAACAAAAATATTATGTATTTTGCAAAATATCCAAACTGCCTTATTGCACTAAGACTTTGTAAGCATTTTAACAAAGTCATTCATAATTCATATGATTTATGCAAAAGTGAAAATGTTTCCCTACACCGCAGCCTCATCTGTGCTCAATTCAGAAAAATATAGCATGTCAAAATGCACAGCAAACAGGTTTAATGTCAAATGTCATCAGTTCTTATATTTTCTTAAGATTTTCAACAAATGATTTTCAACCTAATTTTCACACAAAGCTATATCGTATCAAGTTCATAAAAACAGCACACTGAACATTTTGCAAAACATATTCAAGCAAAAGCAAATAAGTCATAAGGGGTTAATCAATGGAAATAACAGCATTTGCAATACATAAGTATGGAAAACCAGGCAAAAAAGACTGACAAGTATCAGCCTGTAAGCACATATCGTGTTAGATTCAATCAGAAACGTGTGAAACATATTTTTAAAATGCAGTTTCTGGATGTGTCATCAATCAGATAAAGCCTCACTTTATCCAGAAGCACTAACAGACAAATGTTTGCGGACACACTCACACAAAATCACGCACATAAATGACCGTAACAAAATTTTGGGGAAAATTACTCGGGACAACATGTAGAGGGGGAAAAATATATAAACATCCTCCATGCGCAAAGACTACATTACCTTAAAACCAGCCTGTTTCAGAAAGTGACCGAGCTTCAAGACGATTTCCTGGAACCTCTCCTGCTGCCAGTTCACCTGCAAACACACACACACACACACACAATGTGATGAGCAGGAGTGGTGGGAGAGGGACTGAAGCCGAGTTCTCAGATATAAATAAAATTATGATTGACACTGCCGTGGTTACTGTACGCTGTTGTGGTCACCATGGTTACCCACCTGGTCCATCTTGTTGACCGCAACGGCAAGCTGCGTGACTCCGAGGGATCGAACCAGCAGCCCGTGCTCACGGGTCTGCCCCCCCGCCTCGAACCCGGCCTCAAACTCCCCACGACTGGCATCTACGACTAACACAGCCACATCTGCCTGCAAAACACACACACACAACCTCAGATGCTCTGACCAGAATCCACCACTAATGGCACCTGCCAAGATGCCCAAACACTGAAGTCGCTCACAAAAAAAAAGTATTGTGATGTGTAATATTCACCCATTTTTTATTTGTATTTAAAGTGTGCGTGTATATATATATATATATATACATACATACATACATATA
>NW_015659390.1:200347-209531 GCF_001515625.1 Sinocyclocheilus rhinocerous
TATATAAATATATAACTATTTATATATAATTCATGTAAAAATATATGTAAAGATGTTCAAATAAAAATTTTCATATATATATATATATATTGTATGTTACAGATTCTCAGATTCTTAAATCAGTATTGCTTTGTCATGTCAATTTCAGCTTCCGAAATCATACAGTAAAAGTCTAGACCCAATACACACCCACCCTCAATATACACACACACCCATTTGCCCCCAAAAACCCTTTCTCAGCAGACTGACAGGAGGAAATGAGTAAATTCGGCCTGTGCAATGTGACTAATTTCATTCAATGCATTTGTAGGTATCAGCCAAATCCAAACACACACACTCATATACAGACTACTAGTGGTGGTGGCACCCAAATCCACAGAGAACAAGTTTCATTGAGACTTTGCTTTGCACAAGAAATTATGCACAGACATCAGTTGTCCTCTCGTCAACTTGTGCTCACAAAAAGGGTGTAGGCAAATGAAGAACAGGACTTCATTAAAAGATTAGTTCAACCAGAAATAAAAAATTAGGTAATTTACTCACTTCACTGTCACTCTGAATCTGTAAGTCTTTCTTATGTGGAGAAATTCTAAGTGCCCATGCAATTACAATGAATGGGGACTGAAGTTTTCACATTTCAAAAAAACACTATGAAAGCAGCATAAAAGTGGTTCATATGACTTGTGCACTAATTTTCAAGTCCTCTTAAGCCATACAATAACTTTGTGTGTGAAACAGACCATAATTACATCACTATTCAAAGGCAATTTTCCCCTGTAGTGAGCTGTTAACCACTGTGGCCAGACCATTGAGCCAGAAAGCTGAACTTTGAATCAGTCCGATGTGTCAATGATTCATTCAGACCATTTTTTACCCATATCAACCGCTTCATTAAAGACCCAACTCAACAAAATGATTCATTCATGAATCAGACAATGTTACTGCACTTCTCTCAAGAACACGCCAATCAGTTACAGTAGGGCAGATGTCAAAGTTTTCAGTGTACCACTTTTTTAGTTAGAAATTTCTGTGTAATTCACACACAAAGGTATTATATGGCTTTATAAGATTGGGAATATAGTGCACAAGTTGGATGGGCCAATTTTACGGTGCCTCTTCATCCTTTTTGAAAGTTTTACTTGCTTGCTGCTCATTGCAAATGCCTGAAAAAATTATTCAGTGTTGTGGGGAAGATTTAAAACAACATGATGTGAGAAAATGTTGGGGTGGACTAGGGAAAGTACCTGTGCAGCCCCTGTAATCATATTCGGAATGAAGTCTTTGTGTCCCGGTGCATCCATCAGAGTTATAACCTTCGAGTCGGTCTCAAACCTTGTCATGCCCACATCCATGGTCACTCCTCTATGAAACAGAACAGATTATAAACAAATAAATCTTGGTTTGGGTCACTTTTACCAAACAGAAATGACAGCGGATTGTGTTTATATTAAACGTACCTGTCTCTCTCCTCTCCTGTCTCATCCAGTACCCACGCATAAGCGAATGAGGCCTTGCCAGCTTTCTTGGCCTCCTGCTCATATTTATGCATGGTTCTCTTATTAACGTTCCCCAGCAGATATAACAGATGACCCATGAGAGTGCTCTTACCAGCATCTACATGACCTACACACACACAAAAAAGTTCAGGTTTCACATTTACTGCATATATAATGTTTTTTTTTTTTATCTAACAGAGACATTACGCATCCAAATACTTTAGGGGGTGACTTTATGGTAATTGTATTAATCAAAAGAATAAAACTAATTCAAATGCAACACCAAAATATTAAGTGGATGATAATGTGGCAGGATGAATAGTGAGAGAGAGAATATCATGCCTATGACCACCAGGTTGAGTAGCGGTTTTCCTCCTTGTCTCTTCTCCAGTTCAGCACGGATGTTGAGCTGCTGTTTGCTCTTTCCAGCTGGTCGAGTCGGGGTTGGGGCGGCAGAGTCTTCATTCACAGCCGATGGTTTGGATGGGGTCTCTGTGGTTGGTGCAGCAGTGACCTCTGGACTCGGCCCTCTGCGAACTGACGGGGCAACAACTCCGTTTTCTTCCGCACTTTAAAGACACACAAAATCAAATGTTACCTCAGAATTTTTAACATGGCTTGTTTTGTATTATTCTTGTTCTTACAGTCAATAAAAACCTCATTTAGCTAATTTGCCTTGAACAAAAACAAGGCTGTGATAAACATACAACCCATTATGTCGTACTGCGTTACGGTCCTAGGTCTGATTTTCAAAAACCATGTTTTTTATTTTTGGGGGTCAGTAACGTTTGCATTTGCAAGAAGCTTTGCTCACCAAGGCTGCATTTATTTCATTAAAATACAGTAATATTGCGAAACATTATTACAATTTAAAAAATGTTTTCTATTTCAATATATTTAATAAAAAGTAGCCATTACTCCAGTCTTCACTTTTACTTCAGAAGTAATTCTTATATGCTGATTTGGAGCTTAAGAAACATTTTTATTATTGTATTAATTTATTATTAATATTTTTGTGGACACCATGATATGTTTTCAGGACTCTTAGATGAATAGAAAGTGGAAGAAAAAAAAAAAAAAAAAAGAACACAACTTACTGTATTTGACATAGAAATATTTTGGGTCAAACTTTATTTTAAGGTGTCCTTGTTACAATGTAATTATACATTACACAATTATACATACAAGTACTGAGTAATATTAACTACATGTACTTATTATATGGTTAGGGTTAGGATTAGGGTTTGGCTTGGGTTATTTGCATGTAATTGTACATAATTAATTGTTATTATAATAGTAGTACATGTAACATGTCACAAGGACACCTTAAAATAAAGTGTTGCCATATTTTGTAACATTATAAATGTCTTTACTGTCACTTTTGATTAATTTAATGCATAAAAAGTATTAATTTCTTTCAAACCAAAAAATAAATCTTACTAACCCCATACTTTCTGAATGTTAATGTACTGAACTTTGTGTACTGAACAATCTACATCTCAACTTTTTAAACTCAAAATGCCGACATATTTTTAGTAAAAAGCTACAAATTTCTTCTAAAATGGAAAGATTATGTGGAAACTTTAGCACGAGTCCTCTAACAGCCATTTAAACAAACTGTTCTGAACAAACTTAACCTATTAAATAAAAGTACACTGGTTGTTCCACCTGCAGATACCCCTACACCCTTTTTACTGAGCTCGACGGGTGTGGTCTGTGGCTGAAGGAGTGGGAGTGATATGCTGTGGGTTTGTGTTTGTGTGAGATTAATCTACAGGCACCAGCCATCTCTGTGGTTTTCTGCTATCCCAGAATGCAATGCAGGTAGACAAACTTGGCCTGGTTTGGAGAATGAATTCTGTGCCATCTGCTATCCTGTGTATAGCAGATGACCAAGACGAAGGTCTTTTTTTTTTGTACATTACAAAAAAGCATGTTAACAAAGGACGCAAATCTCAATTCCACTACATCAAGACACAAGGTAAACCATCTAATTAGCAATTTATCTGACAATTTTATCCAAAATGACCTAAACATTCTATTACTGTGGCGTCATACTTCAAAATGTAAAAAATAAAAAAAATAGAAATGTAATAAATTAAATGAAAATTAGACATTTTGCTGAAATAAAATAAGTTTTAGTTTAAGTACTAAAATTAGTCAAACTGAAGTAAAAAATGCATCTTAATAAAAATACTTAGATAAAAAGACAAAATACAGAAGCACATTAAATTACTAAAACTAAAATTAAATCAGACATTATTAAAGTAAAAGCTCATTCAAAATTTGTTACTTAGTATTTTATTACTAAATATTATATTATATAAATAATACTAAAACAACACTGCCCTGCCAATCATAAAATCTAATTCAAAACCCTGTTAATTGTAACTGTATATTGATCTAAAACTACATCACATACTATGAAATACCTTGTTAAGTGGCTTTGAGCATTTCACTAGTGTTCACTCTAGACTGACGAATCACTGAAAACGTGACCTATCTTGACTGATTAGGACATGGTAACAGTGATACTTACAGGGACAGTCCCCGTGGAGTGAGCTGTGGTTAAATGCTTTGTTCAAGAGTGAAAGATGGTTAAAGATCACAGTTTATAGAGCACCCCTTATAAGGTTTGAAGCTACAATGTTTGGGTTACAAGGGCAGATCTTTAAACCACTTTCACATTACCTCGATTGGCTTACCTTCGCACATCAAAGCCCATGGTCTGCTTCTTGCCTGACACAGTCATGCGGGCAACCTTTGGGACAACCTCTGCTTCAACACGACTCTCTGAAGCCTCCCGTACTTTAGCTAGAATGTAGAAAACAGCATGCATACACTAAATTTTTATTTTATTTTTTATAATATATAGTATTGATTTTTAACTTTAATATTTCAAGAAAGATTAAAATATTAATTCACCCAAAAAGAAAATTTACTCACTCTCAGGCCATCCAAGATGAGATTGTTTCTTCATCGGAACAGATTTGGAGAAATTTAGCATTACATCACTTGTTCACCAATGAATCTTATGCAGTGAATGGGTGCCATCGGAATAGGAGTCCAAATAGCTAATAAAAACATCACAAGTAACCACACGACTACAGTCCATTAATTAACATCTTGTGAAGCAAAAAGCTGTTTTTAATAAATTCAGAACAACGTTTTAACTTTTAGCTAAAATACTAGGAGTCAGGAGAGAAATATGCACAGATGACTTTTTCACTGGAGAAAGCATTGGATTATAGGTTAATCAAAAGCTACGTTTTAAAGTTAAAATACATTAATGATTGATTTGTTTCATATAAACACACAGCTTTTCACGTCACAAGATGGTCATTGATGGAACGGAGTTGCGTGGATTGATGTTTTTATCAGCTGTTTGGACTCTTGTTCTGACGGCACCCATTCACTGCAGAGGATCCATTGGTGAGCAAATAATGTAATGTGATACAATTTTCTCCAATTCTGTTTCGATGAAAAAATACATCTCATCAAGAATCTCATCTACATCTCCAAGGGAGAGTAAATTTAAATTTTTGGGTGAACTGTTCCTTTAAAGAAAAATACTTCTGTTTTCCCAGAAACTTTTTTCAGCACAAAGCAAGCCTTTTGCACTATACTACTTTCATAAAATGTATGACAGTGTACATTTTATGAAGGCAAGTTTCCTGTTTGGTACAGTATAAAGGGTTACTCATTTTCAGATGAGCAGATGTGTGTGTCAGTGCAATAGACATGTGCTGAGCCTTGTTTTCTCACTATCTTACTGAAATTCATGAGTCAACTCCTCCACGCTGCACCAAAACAGGCTCTCGGAGCCAGAGAGGGGGAAGGGATGAACAAAAACGAGGATGAGAGTATTTTTTCTGTCCCTGTAAGGTAAATGGCTACAGCGAGTGCTCGGTGTCTCGTCATAGCAGTAGAGCCGTTTCAGTGGCAACGGCCACAGCCAGTCATCTCGCACTGAGCAGCGAACGCTCTGGCCAGGAAAGGGTTAACTCCGGCACGTCACTCGTACTCCCACACTGACTGTGCACTTCCAGCACACAGAGGGTTAATGTGCTAAAATAATGCAACCTCTAACCCCCAAGAACTAAATGAGAATAGAAGATGAGAAGACGAGTAGGTTAGGGGGATCTTATATTTATTTTTTTTTAAATTCAAGGGAAAAATTCAACGGGAAAAAACGCACTTTGAACTTCGGGAGAATTTGCGAGATGTCTGACTCACCTTGGGGAAAAAAACATTGATCTTAATCATTTTTAAGGTATCATAACGTGGGAATTTATATGCATTTGCATTGTTATAGAAACTAACGTTAATAATTATATAAAAATAAACACCATACAAGTCCCCAGATGTGTTTGAGTTGGAATAGCCACACCACAAGGACCCTTTAC
The DNA here is from genome assembly GCF_001515625.1 of Sinocyclocheilus rhinocerous. Classification (NCBI taxonomy): domain Eukaryota; kingdom Metazoa; phylum Chordata; class Actinopteri; order Cypriniformes; family Cyprinidae; genus Sinocyclocheilus; species Sinocyclocheilus rhinocerous. The sequence goes on from NW_015659390.1 coordinate 206,250, forward strand.
GCATACGGAGCTCAAGACGACAACAAAACACCTGTTACAGGGACAGGAAGTGCTGGGGAATGTAGATATCAGATCACCTGCTCTCTCGCGCACACACACTCGGCCACACCCACAAAATATCTCCCATCTGAACACACACACACTCAGCAAAACTTTACACACAAACCACACCCACACAACATATCTCTACACACACAGCCGCCAGAACGCTCTGTGCTGCCAAATTCAACTCAATTCTGACAAAGAGCTCACTACATACACACAGTTAAAATAAAAAAAATAAATAAAAAAAAAGAACCATAAAATAAGGGGGGAAAAAAACACTGCCTTTTGACATCTCCACTCTGATAATCAATTTAAAAAAAAAAAAAATTCTGGATCAAGGAAATGAGTGAGTGTGTTAACATGCATCACCAAACAATTATTATTTTAACAGCATTTATTATTAATACTTTCCATATGCCACATTCACTATTTAAATTCACTCCTGATGAACTTTATTTATTTTTACCATTTCCTCCATAAACGTAATGTATTCATTTACCTTACTGGGTATCTACATTGTCTATTTCAGCACTATAAATATGCTTTAGAAATATTGTTAGCTATAAACGTTAGATATCATGTCAATAAAGCATTGTTGTCTCTGTGTCGGATGTTGTTCAAAAGAGAATTACCCAACTGTGATGACAATAAACATGTAGAAAAATACTCTACGGGTAGTACAAAAAAAAAAAAACTGAGACACACACCCTTCAGGATATGCAAATGTGCTCTTCCTAGAAAAACGGATCCAGGACTATTCAAACACCGGGGAGACATGATCCTACCTGATTATCTGGCATCTCATTTACTCACTGTCAGTCAGTGACTGTACACACACATCTCTCATTCTGTTCTTACTCCATCCTTCTAGAAACTACCTGCTAGCCCTCGCACCTCCTGTTTGCTAGACATATGAACCAAATCCAATTGAGCAATGGGGGTAGAATCACAGTAACAGGAAAAGAAAATTAAACTAAATTTCAAATAATAACAAGAAAGTAAACAAAAAAGTAAAAATATATAAAAATACAAGTTGGATTCCATCAAATCACACTGTCTAACTAAAGTCGTCTGGAAAGTCCAATGTGTTGGGCATGTTTTTTTTCCAGTAGGGTTCAGTAGGGGGCGCTAGTTTAACAACTCCTGGAAGGAAACAGAACAATTAAACCCATGCAAAAACCCAAGAAGGAACGGTCGTCTTTCCAAAACACTTACAGCATACATTATCTTTTCTCCAGCTTATCTTTCATCCCCTTCTTTTCCATATCAGTTATTTTTATTGGGTCGAGTGTAGCACGGCTGTCCCATAACTATGGGGAATCCCCACACACTCACCTCACTACTACCATTCAGACAACCTCAATTCACAATGACATCTCATGCACTATTACAGATTTTCTCACATACAGCCTTGCCCATGAGGTACACACCTGCTGAAAACAAAACATGACAGACGCACTCGGATGCATCACAGACTGGTCTTATTTAATCTCTTTCACAAACAGGGAAGGGCAAAGGTTGACAAAGGCCTAAAAGTCTGCATGAATGGGACATTCTTTAACACCTCCATCTTTAAAACACTACTTAAAACTAGATTGTGAGAAAACTTTTGCAACAATGTAGGAACACTTTTATAACCAACTTAGAACAACTGCATAGGAACCAATAAGATTCAGAACACCCTTAGCAGCGACCTAGTCGTGTCCTTTTTTACTGTCCTAAGAAAATGTGAGTGGCAATTGCCTCGTGAAAAAATTTACTACCATGATGCTAGGGTAAAGCATTTGAGTGAATGGAGTGAAAGGCATTGTGAGTGAATTTTAGCACATTGCTATGTGTATAGTAAAAAAATATCCGTAAAATTTACAATAAAAAAAAAACTGGCAGCTGTGGTTGCCAGAATTTTACCGTAAAAAATATGGTAGCAACATTTTAGATTTTACGGATTTAACTTAAATTTACATTTAAATGTCGTAATTTCATTAACTGATAAAATGTTAATATACCAACCTATGGAAGTACTGAAATCTGTTTTGTACCTTTGTGATACACTGATAACCACCAAAAGCAGGTGGTGATGAAAAAGTCACATGTTGAACCAAAGCCTATCACAAGCAGCTTTTAAACATTAACATATAGAAGGTGCACAGTGTCATTCACACAACACTAAACACCATCATGGTAACACACGAAACTGAAATAATGAAATAAACATTAATTTTATAACATTAGATGTAGCACAATAGACAGAAGAAACAGTTATTTAAATGAAAAAACATCAAATGTTAAAATGTAATGCAGGGAATTCTGGGAATGTCAATTGTTCCCTGTAAATTATACATTCTTTTTCACTTCCAAAAACGGTATACTACCGTAAAATTACATGAAATATCCAATACAGTTTTTCACCCTATATAGTAGGGGAATTTACAGTTAACCAATTAATAGGTTTTTACTGTAGTATTTTTACAGTCTTTTACCGTTAAATTCATGGTCTTTTTTATAGGGTGTTCATAACAGTAATTAGGTGGTTTCTAATATTTTTCAGTAATTCAGTGTTTTTATTTTAAACAAACTATTACAAATGATTTTCATCTATTAAAAAAGTTTTAAAAATAAAATATTAGAATTAAAAAAAACCTTAAACTAAAAAATAAAAACAATTTAAAATTTAAATAATAAAAAAAAGAAAAAAAGAGAAATGTTGGTATCTTGGCTTGGCATCTAAATTGGCAAATAAATTTACCAATTAGTAAAAATTACAAAAAAAAAAAAAAAACTGTACTAGACAAAAGTGCACAAAATTTAAATAAAAACTGAAACTAAAAGCTAATTTTAAAAAATGATAAATACTATAATATTAATAATAGTATTATAAATAATAGCAAGTTGCTAAACACTTCATTGAATGCTCAGGTCAGTTACAAGGGCTAGGCTGTTGTTAGGGCTTCCTTAATTTGAGGTGCATTTCCCAAAAGCAACTATGGTCGCAAGTTCTGTTGTTACCAAGAGAGTTCAACAGAACTGGCAGCTAGTGGTTAAACGGATCGTAGTTGATCCGTGATCCGTACGGACCAAGCCCCACGGTTCGGCACGCATATGATCCGCGGATTAATTGCAAAATGTAACCATAATAGATACCATAATAGAAGTTTATCATTTGTTCGTATTTACACAAGCAAGCAAATTTTAAACAATTCCAGAGAGAAAAGGCGAAAGGGAACTCGATTAGTTACT
>NW_015659390.1:211091-212038 GCF_001515625.1 Sinocyclocheilus rhinocerous
GATCCGCGGATTAATTGCAAAATTTAACCATAATAGAGTATAAGTTTATAATTTGTTCGTATTTACACAAGCAAGCGAATTTTAAACAATCCCAGGGAGAAAAGGCGAAAGGGAACTCGATTCGTTACTCGCGCGCTCTTCTCTACGCGCACAGCCGCACACACATGAAGCACGCGCACACGTTTCAGACGACGGGCGAACACCGAACTGAATCCTCTTCTGAATCCTCTGAACAGACACATACACATAAAATTATGACAAAATACCCATCTCGACAATCATTCAGGTAAACGCAGTCAGTTATGTCTCAAGAGGGGTATGAGTGGTTATGAACGAATGAATGAAACGCATTTGTCCGTGTTTTACTCCGTCTCGAATTGCACTCACGCTAAGCGCTTGATTTGACTGATTTTTACATAGAAAGCCGCATTAAACCGCATTAAAATAAATTATCATTCATGTTTTCATAACCGCTTGGCCAAATTCAAAAACGAAACTAAAATTAAATCATCTTTGAGAGCAAGGGGGCCCCCTAGTGTTTCGGGGGCCCTACGCAGCTTGCGTATTTTGCGTATAGGGAGGATCGGCTCTGCTTTTAGGAAACACACCCCTGAATGTGTATTCTATGTAGCCAAAAAGGCATTGCTAAGTGGTTGCGAAGGTTTCATAATCTCAGCTCAGAATCAAATCGGTTTTAGTTTAGCTAATTACCGTATTGGCCCGAATATAAGACGACCCTGATTATAAGACGACCCCCCCTTTTTCCAGATGTACCTTTTGGAAAAAGGCTTTTTAAAAACCAAATCTTGTTTTTTCTCAGTAAAACAGATTTTGTCTTCAATTATTTTCATATTGCATATTTTTCCTATTTTAATTTTTGTTTTGAAAGTATGGTAAAAACTGGTAAAATGTACCAACAATCACATTAAAAAAAATATACACTTTTT